>NW_026114449.1:0-300000 GCF_018139145.2 Gymnogyps californianus | reverse complement strand
AGCCTTCTTGCTGGCTGGGCATGAGAAGCTGAAAAATCCTTGACTTAGTATAAACACTACTTAGCAACAACTAAAACCATCAGTGTGTTATCAACATTATTTTCCTACTAAATCCAAACCACTGCACTATGCCAGCTACTAGGAAGAAAATTAACTCTGTCCTAGCCGAAACCAGGACAGTATCCACCCCTTATTCTATACTGATGCCTGTAAATGTGGAATTTTCCACTTATTAGAATTGTTGTGGCTGGACCAAATTGGATTTTTACTGTTTTGGGGAAGTCAGGAAGGCTCTAAGACAAGAGGCTCCTAAATAATGTCACGAGGACAGTTCGACCTTAGAGAAAACAGTTGCACAGAACCATAAAGATAAAGAAATTTTAAAACAAGTGCCTCAACCAAAACAGGCTACCCTTGAAGGACATGATATACATGATCTCAGAACTGAGTATGCGCAAAAACAGAGGTCAGCCAGCGGACACAGTGAGGAAGAGTATATCCTTCATCCAGAGACCCCTGACGACCACCCGGAGACATAAACAGACATGCCCAAGAGACATTTGCATATGATAATGAGTTCCCAGAAATCTGATGAATATGTATAATGAGTTCCTGGAAATCTGATGAATATGTATGTATAAGCTTGTATATAAGCTATGCAATTAACCTGACCGGACACACACAATAGGAGGAGATATCCCCTGTGTGTCCAGCGCTGCAATAAAGAATACCTACTTAATAGTCCCTAGACTATTGAGTCTTTGATTTCAGCCTTTCACGGCAACAATACCATCTACGTCATGTCCAGGTCCCACACTTTCCAATACATTTTCAATTAATCACCATCACCTTTCCTGTCTTGCAATACATATACACACAGATATCATTCCCTTAATCTATAGGCCTTTAAAATGTCCATTTAAATGACACTTTAAAATGTTCATTGAGTTCCTTCAGTCCATGACTTTGGGCTCCATCTGTCATAACAGTCTGTCTGGGCAGGAGGGATGGTGTGAAGTCCACTCAGTCGGCAGAACAGGATCAGGCTTCGGTGTGATGTGGCAGGCGGGTGACATTGGGTGCAGCAGGAGGATGGTGTGTGGTGTCAGATTGTTGCATGCTGAAGTCAGTCCTGGTTCCATCACTACTGCACTTCACTCAGTTTTGTCAAAGTTCATTCTTCATTAATTTGGGTGATTCTTACTGCAATACCATTAATATAGCATATAACAACTATAGTAGTGATGACATACAATGGCAGGGTTATATAGCAATTAACATCATACAATTTAATTCATTGGCTATTCTCACCCAAAATCAAATCCCCTTGAGGCACACATCGGACTTCCCCATCCTTCCGCATCACCCACCAAGTGCACCCAGGTCCTTGAGCAAAAGCAATCCCACGAATGGGTTTGCCTTTGCCTGAGGCAGGAGTAACCCAGTCTGTCTTCCCTAGCATATTTTTTATGTGCACTACAGGACCTTTATCCCCTTCTACAGTATGTAAAAGTTCTGATTGGGCTGGGCCAGCTCGATTGACAGATCCTCTAGTGTTGACTAACCAGGTGGCCTTTGCTAGATGTGTATCCCAATGTTTGAAGGTCCCACCACCCATTGCTCTCAATGTAGTCTTTAAAAATCCATTGTATCGCTCGATTTTCCTGGAGGCTGGTGCATGATAGGGGATGTGATACACCCACTCAATGCCATGCTCTTTGGCCCAGGTGTCTATGCAATTATTCCGGAAATGAGTCCCGTTGTCTGACTCAATTCTTTCTGGGGTACCGTGTCGCCATAAGACTTGCTTCTCAAGGCCCAGGATAGTGTTCCAGGTGGTGGCATGGGGCACGGGATATGTTTCCAGCCAGCCGGTGGTTGCTTCCACCATTGTAAGCACATAGCGCTTACCTTGACGGGTTTGTGGGAGTGTGATATAGTCAATCTGCCAGGCCTCCCCATATTTATATTTCAGCCATCGTCCCCCATACCAAAGAGGCTTTAACTGCTTGGCTTGCTTCATTGCAGCACATGTTTCACATTCATGGATAACCTGTGCGATAGTGTCCATGGTCAGGTCCACCCCTCGATCACGAGCCCATCTATATGTTGCATCTCTTCCCTGATGGCCTGAGGTGTCATGGGCCCACCGAGCCAGAAATAATTCACCCTTATGCTGCCAATCCAGATCCACCTGAGCCACTTCAATCCTAGCAGCCTTGTCTACCTGTTGATTGTTTTGATGTTCTTCAGTGGCCCGACTCTTAGGTACATGGGCATCTACATGACATACTTTCACAACCAGGTTCTCTAGCCGGGCAGCAATATCTTGCCACAATGCGGCAGCCCAGATGGGTTTACCTCTGCGTTGCCAGTTACTCTGCTTCCATTGCTGAAACCACCCCCACAGAGCATTGGCCACCATCCATGAGTCAGTATAGAGATAGAGCAGTGCCCATTTTTCTCGTTCAGTAATGTCTAAAGCCAGCTGGATGGCTTTCACCTCTGCAAACTGACTCGATTCACCTTCTCCTTCTGCAGTTTCTGCAACTTGTCGTATAGGACTCCATACAGCTGCCTTCCACCTCCGATGCTTTCCTACAATGCGACAGGACCCATCAGTGAACAGGGCATATTGCCTCTCATGTTCTGGCAGTTTATTATACAGTGGGGCCTCTTCAGCACGCGTCACCTCCTCCTCTGGCGATATTCCAAAATCTTTGCCTTCTGGCCAGTCCGTGATCACTTCCAAAATTCCTGGGCAACTGGGGTTTCCTATTCGACTTCGTTGTGTGATCAGTGCAACCCACTTACTCCATGTAGCATCAGTTGCATGATGTGTAGAAGGGACCTTCCCTTTGAACATCCAGCCCAGCACCGGCAGTCGGGGTGCTAAGAGGAGCTGTGTTTCAGTACCAACCACTTCTGAAGCAGCTCGAACTCCTTCATATGCTGCTAATATCTCCTTTTCAGTTGGAGTATAGCGGGCCTCAGATCCTCGATATCCCCGACTCCAAAACCCTAGAGATCGACCTCGGGTCTCCCCTGGTGCTTTCTGCCAGAGACTCCAGGTAGGGCCATTCTCCCCGGCTGCGGTGTAGAGCACATTTTTAACATCTGGTCCTGCCCGGACTGGCCCAAGGGCTACTGCATGAACTATCTCCCGTTTAATTTGTTCAAAGCCTTGTTGTTGCTCAGGGCCCCATTTAAAATCGTTCTTCTTCTGGGTCACTTGACAGAGAGGGCTTACAATCAGACTCTAATTTGGAATATGCATTCTCCAAAAACCTACAACACCTAAGAAAGCTTGTGTTTCCTGTTTACTAGTTGGTGGAGACATAGCTGCTGTTTTGTTGATCACATCCATTGGGATGTGACGACGTCCATCTTGCCATTTTATTCCTAAAAACTGAATCTCCTGTGCAGGTCCCTTCACCTTACTCTGTTTTATGGCAAAACCGGCTTTCAGAAGGATTTGGATTATTTTCTCCCCTTTCTCAAAAACTTCTTCTGCTGTGTTGCCCCATACGATGATGTCATCAATGTATTGCAGGTGTTCTGGAGCTTCACCCTGTTCCAGTGCATTCTGGATTAGTCCATGGCAAATGGTGGGGTGTAGGGATTGATTCATGGACTCTGGTGCGGGTAAAACCAAAGACCTTTATTGTTTACAAGTTTGTGCTTATATAGATTCATTAGCTGTCCACGCGCTCAGGCTTGTTCCTTGATTAGTTAATACTTTCTGTTCACACGCCGCGGCTAAACTTCTGATTGGTGCTGTCGAGCAAGACACACGTCTTCTGGCTTCGGTCTCTCATCTGTGTTCCAAATTATTTCAGTCTTCAGCTTCTTTTCTGCGCACCTGCTTTATCACTTATTTACTCCCTCATTCTGTGTCTTTCATGGCTATATTTAATTGTTCAAGGTCGCTTGCAACACTCCCTGCTATAGTGCGTTGACCCTGGCTAGATGCCAGGTGCCCACCAAAGCCGCTCTATCACTCCCCCTCCTCAACTGGACAGGGGAGAAAAAATAAAACGAAAGGCTCATGGGTTGAGATAAGGACAGGGAGATCACTTCACCAATTACCTTCACAGGCAAAACAGACTCAACTTGGGGAAAAATTAGTTTAAGTTATTACTAGTCAAATCAGAGCAGGATAATGAGAAATAAAACCAAATCTTAAAAACACCTTTCCCCCACCCCTCCCTTCTTCCCAGGCTTGACTTTACTCCTGATTTTCTCTACCTCCTCCCCCCCGAGCGGCGCAGGGGGACGGGGAATGGGGGTTTGGGTCAGTTCATCACACGTTGTTTCTGCCGCTCTTTCCTCCTCAGGGGGAGGACTCCTCACACTCTTCCCCTGCTCCAGCGTGGGGTCCCTCCCACGGGAGACAGTCCTTCACGAGCTTCTCCAACGCGAGTCCTTCCCATGGGCTACAGTTCTTCACGAACTGCTCCAGCATGGGTCCCATCCATGGGGTGCAGTCCTTCAGGAACAGACTGCTCCAGCGTGGGTCCCCCGCGGTGTCACAAGTCCTGCCAGCAAACCTGCTTCAGCATGGGCTCCTCTCTCCACGGGGCCACGGGTCTGTAGGTCCTGCCAGGAGCCTGCTCCAGCACAGGCTTCCCATGGGGTCACAGCGTCCTTTGGGCATCCACCTGCTCTGGCGTGGGGTCCTCCACGGGCTGCAAGTGGATATCTGCTCCACCGTGGACCTCCATGGGCTGCAGGGGGACAGCCTGCCTCACCATGGTCTTCACCACAGGCTGCAGGGGAATCTCTCTGCTCCGGCGCCTGGAGCACCTCCTCCCCCTCCTTCTTCCCTGACCTTGGTGTCTGCAGAGTTGTTCCTCTCACATCTTCTCACTCCGCTCTCTCTGGCTGCAACTGCAACTCCCCTGAAACTTCTTTTGCCTTTCTTAAATATGTTATCACAGAGGCGCTACCACTGTTGCTGATTGGCTCGGCCTTGGCCAGCGGTGGGTCCGTCTTGGAACCCACTGGCATTGACTTTATTGGACATAGGGGAAGCTTCTAGCAGCTTCTCACAGAAGCCACCCCTATAGCCCCCCCCACTACCAAAACCTTGCCACGCAAACCCAATACACCTGCGAATCCCACAATTCCCCCTTTTTGTTTTTCCACCCAAAATGCAGTGTTTACCATCCTCTGCAGGGCCCTTTGCAGACAGGAGAGCAAACACGGAATAATGAGCAGGAATCCACAAATAGCACACAATAAAATTAGCCCAATCTTTATCAAACCTTTAAGCCAACCATTAATTCCCCAGTCACTAAAAAGATTTTCTATCCAACCCCATCCATCATCAACTTGCAGCTTTTTAACTCCCTCTTTCAATTGTTGAATGCTATGGTGAATAGATTCCGAGTGATCGGAGAGATTCATACAACACATACCATCAAGGTCTTCACACCCGTGCCCCTGTGCTAAAAGCAAAAAATCAATTGCTGCACAATTTTGCAAAGTTGCATGTCTTTCAGAATCAACATCTAAAAGCAAACTACTCAAGGCTTGAGAAGTAGCATTAGTCTGCTTGGCTAGCCAACATCCCAACTTATTTAGTGTGGCTAAGGCCTGTGAGGCTGCCACCCCTGGCGCTGCTATAGAAGCCATAATTATCTTTTCACTGTTCCAAAATTCCACATCATCCCTGCACTCTGCCTTGAAGGCGTGGGTCGATCGCTTGGAGCACCGGTGATTAAAATTATTGATGTATTTGGTGTTTGTTAGCAAAGTGAGCCTCCCCAAACTGCAAGGCCCTCCTCTTATATGAGATGGTATCCCTCCCCATGCGCGATCGCCACAGATAAAAAAGATCCCTGAGGGAAGCGCCAGAGGCGCGTTGCTAGATTTGGAAATATTCGGGCTAGTATAGTTGCACCAGGCTGTATTATTTCTATATATGGACAGAGACAAGTTGATATTTTTGCGCCATCGTTCAATTGCACCCTGAATAATTAAAATACAAACAGCTGTCCATTTTAACTGAACCCTGGAGTTCAAGTTCCTGCGGCTCCTGTGGTAATTGGGGTAAATGAGCACTCCACTCGTCCCAGTTGTCGACACAGGCGTTGAAACTGGAGCACAAATGCTGGGACTGGATAGTGTTGGGCCAGGTATCCGCCAGGACTCCGACAAGACATGTTGAAAAAGGGTTCCCTGGAGATGCAATAGACAGGCAAATAAAATCTTGTCCTGTTAGATTCACTAACGTGACCCACACATTCATCTTTGGTTGTGGTGGCACCCATATTGCTTGTATACACCCAATCAAGCTTAAAAAAGGTCATTATCCTCTCCATTTTATATACCGGTCTGTATAACAACAAAAATAACGGATTGAATAGATCTCACGTATACTATTGATTCTCTTACAACGAATACACAATGATGCTAAAGTATGATTCAGATAAATGTGCTGATTACCATTAAAATAAATCAAATACTTTCTACAAAATATACAATGTACAGTAATATATCCATAGCAGCGCTTATAGACTAGACATATAGACACCTGCGGCCCAGCGAGGCCTGATACACCACTCCTTACTGTCCCAAGCAAGTCATTTCCCATCAAAACAGTTTGCGCTGTCACTCAAAATGTCTTCTGATGTCTCGGCAGGCCCTTCAGGGTCTTTTGCAGTTGTCTGTTGTTTGCCTGGCACAGGCAGCTTTGTGAGCGCTGGCCATACACACCGAGCTGGAACCCAGCGGGGCCCGTGATCTGTCAAAACACAAGCATACCTTCTTCCCCATGTTATTAATGTAAATGGACCTTCCCATTTACCATTTAGTAGGGATTTCACCATGACAGGTACATTTTTATCTCGTAATGTTTGCTGTGATACCTTCCCTAAAGAGTGAAAATGGTAGAGCATCACCGGTGTCTCAGTATGAGGGGTAAAGGACAGATGATTCAACACATACATTGCTTTTGCTAAGCGTGTTTGCAGGGAGTCTCCAACAGTTCCCCCTTTTTGTTTTAACAACATGGTTTTGAGCACACTAACTGTGGGTACTGCTGTCGAATTGGTGTCAGTGCAGTGGCAACATATTGCTGGCAAATGGTGGGTGAATTTTTCATTCCCTGTGGCAGTACTGTCCAATGATATCTTTGCATAGGTTCCTCACAGTTCTCCGTGGGTACTGAAAAGGCAAATCTAGATGTATCTTCTGCTGCTAAGGGTATGGTAAAAAACCAATCCTTTAAATCGATGATAATAATATTCCAATTCGTGGGGATCATTGCGGGAGATGGCATACCCGGTTGCAGTGAACCCATGTCTTCGATTACTGCATTGATTCGTCGCAGATCATGTAGCAAACGCCACTTCCCATTTTTCTTTTTAATGACAAACACTGGGGTATTCCATGGGCTAGTTGTCGGAACAATATGTCCTTGTGCCAATTGTTCTGCTACCAACTCTCGTAGTGCTGCGGCCTTCTCTTTGACGAGAGGCCATTGGTCCACCCACACAGGCTTATCAGTCAGCCACGTGAGGCGGAGTGTTGGCCGCTCTCCAATGGCCTCTGTGGAAAAGGCGATGTAGCTGTGGTAAGTGCCACCGACAGAGCCGACAAAACGTCTCGCCCTAATAGATTGATCGGTGTGAAGGCTACATATGGGCGGATATTGGCACACTGTCCATCGGTTGTCCGTACCTGTATCAGGTTGACGCTTTGTTGTGACGTAGAAAGACCGCTGATACCAACAAGACCACCATGTATTGTTGTAGTGGGCCAACTGGGAGGCCAAAAATGATGTGATATAACAGTAACATCAGCTCCAGTATCCACAAGGGCAGAAAGTGTAACTTCGGAGGGTTTGGCTTGCGTTTGTATAAGGGTAACCTTGATGGTTGGGCGTGCGTTAGTAATCTGTAAAGTCCAATAGAGTTCGGGCAGTCCAGTTGATCCGAATCTGGAGGTTCCTCGCTCAGCGATGGACGCCCTAGGTACACAGGCTTTGAATGGGACCAGCTGGGCTATCCGGCTTCCAGCTGGTATGGTCACCGGTGGGGAGGGTGTCCAAGCTAGTGCATGTATTTGCCCATCATAATCGGCATCAATAACACCAGGCAATATAAACAGGCCTTGTAGGGTGGTGCTGGATCGCCCTACTAGAAGAGCACTCAGACTGCCGCCTAGCGGGCCTATGACATTCAATGGAATTTTAGCAACCTTCTGGTCTAACAGCACAGTCTCCATTACTGTGGTGACATCCACTCTGGCACTTCCTGAGGTACTGGCGCAGAGGTCGTCCATGCGGACGAGGGATTGCAGCTCGGTTGAGGCGCATTTCCCGGTGTTGCGGGCGGTGGTATTTGTGTCGAAGCGCGCCCCCGCGGTGCGCTGCGCCGCCCGTTTCCTGACTTGGAGGACCGCGGTAACGGGTTCCTACCTTTATCAAATCTGGATCGGCACTGATTCACAAAGTGCCGGCCTTTATGGCAACGCGGACAGGGGTGCGGCGCTAGCGCATTGATGCCTCGCTCAGGTTTCATTGGACACTGTTGTCTAAAATGGCCGCTCGCTCCGCAACAAAAGCACTTGCTATTTGTGACATTCACTGCCGCTGCAAAGGCCCCAGCAAGGGCTTCAGTTTGGTGTAAGATAGAACCAACTCTATTGCAGACCTCGATCATCTGTATGATACCGGCCCCTTGTGGTAGGGTTTGTAATACTCGTTTACAGTCTACATCAGCGTTTTCAACCGCTAGCTTAAGTAATAGGGCTTCCTTTGCCTCGGCATTATCAATCTGCTTATCGAGAGCGTCTCTCAAGCAATCAATAAATTGCATGTAAGGCTCATTCGTTTGTTGTATAATATGGGTAAATGATTTTTCTGCTTTCCCTGTCTCTGGTACTTTAACCATGGCTTGATAAGCTAATCGGGCAGTCAAACACAAAATCGCGGGGTCAAGTCGTGCCTGTAATTGCGGATTATCTAACGGCAGCCGCCCTAGCAGCTGGGGTAAGCCTGCTCCATGTAATGGATCATTCAGCTGCTTTTCTAAATTCACAAGTGCTTCCTGGGCACACAGATCCTGCCACCGTTGTGTAAATAACAGTTTCTGAGTTGGCATTAAAATCATGGCGGCTAATTGGCATATATCATAAGGAGTAAGCAATTGTCCTGTAAAAACATTTTCTAACAGACTCTGAGAAAAGGGGGCAGAAAGTCCATAGCTCATAATGCTTTTTCGCAACTCCTTGATTAAGTCCCAATGGAACGGTTGCCACTCATTTGGTCCTCGATCCCGCACCAGGACAGGAAAGGACCAACTCACTGCCTCAAGGTCTCCTGCCTTAATCGCCTCCTCCCTTAGCTTTGCCCACCGATCTTTAGGATCAAAGTCCATGCCGTCCGATGTCATCTCTTTCGGCAGGGCAGAAGGGATGGCTACAGGTGCTGGCGTAAAACCGGGCAATTGTCCAGATGCATCCACAAGCTTACACTGCTCACCCTCCGGAGGTACTGAGGCAGCCTGTAAATCTTGGGATTTAGGTCTGACAGTGAAAGCAGTTTTTTCTCCCCCTACGCTCGCTGTCGTTTCTTCGGGGGGGGTCTGGGGAGCTATAGCACTCGCGGCGGCAGCAGCAGCTTTTTTATCTGCCTTAATCTGCCGTAAATTATCTGTCACTACTCGCCAAGTGGTCATAATTTGAGCTGCCGTAAGGTCACCTCGTGAGGCTGCTTCCCAGATTAGCGTGCCGGCTTTCTCCCAATTATCTACATCAAATACTTCATGCAACTGAGTGGGAGCTCCGTGCGCTTTAAGCCACACTAACAACATTTTCATAGTCTGTTCCTCATATTTGATTCCCCGCTTAGCTAACAATTGCAATAACAGCTGTAAAATGGACACTTCTTCTACAGACATATGCGCCCCCATTTTAAAAAAAAATAAAATGCTCCAGTTGCTCACCTTTATTTGGTGATTGAGACCCGGGTCGTTCAGCTCCTCCGCTGATGTATTCGTCCAACTGGAGTCCCTACCGGCATATGTTCCACGCTGTAGTTTCGTGCCCCACGTTGGGCGCCGTATGTAAGGATGGTTCACGGACTCTGGTGCGGGTAAAACCAAAGACCTTTATTGTTTACAAGTTTGTGCTTATATAGATTCATTAGCTGTCCACGCGCTCAGGCTTGTTCCATGATTTGTTAATACCTTCTGTTCACGCGCCGCGGCTAAGCTTCTGATTGGTGTTGTCGAGCAAGACACACGTCTTCTGGCTTCGGTCTCATATCTGTGTTCCAAATTATTTCAGTCTTCAGCTTCTTTTCTGCGCACCTGCTTTATCACTTATTTACTCCCTCATTCTATGTCTTTCATGGCTATGTTTAATTGTTCAAGGTCGCTCGCAACACTCCCTGCGAATCCCACAGTGGGGCTGTGTTTCCACCCCCGGGGCAGTCGATTCCAGGTGCACTGGACACCCCTCCAAGTGAAAGCAAACTGTGGCCGGCACTCTGCTGCCAAAGGGATTGAGAAAAACGCATTAGCGATATCACTTGTGGCGTACCACTTGGCTGCCTTTGACTCCAGTTCGTATTGAAGTTCTAGCATGTCTGGCAGGGCAGCACTCAGCAGTGGCGTGACTTCATTCAGGCCACGATAGTCGACTGTTAGTCTCCATTCTCCATTAGACTTTCGCACTGGCCATATGGGGCTGTTAAAGGGTGAGCGAGTCCTGCTGATCACTCCTTGGCTCTCCCGTCGACGAATCAGCATATGGATGGGAATCAGGGAGTCTCGGTTGGTGCGATATTGCCGCCAGTGCACCCTTGTGGTAGCGATTGGCAGCTGTTGTTCTTTGACCCTCAGCAACCCCACAACCGAAGGGTCCTCAGAGAGTCCGGGCAAGGTGGACAACTGTTCAATTCCCTCCATCTCCAAGGCAGCTATACCAAAAGCCCACCGATACCCCTTTGGGTCCTTGAAATACCCTCTCCTAAGATAATCTATGCCAAGAATGCATGGGGCCTCTGGGCCAGTCACAATGGGGTGTTTTTGCCACTCATTCCCAGTTAGGCTTATTTCAGCCTCCAATACAGTTAGCTGTTGAGATCCCCCTGTCACCCCAGAAATACAGATGGTTTCTGTCACTTGATGGCATTAGGGTACACTGTGCACTGGTGTCCACTAGAGCTTTATACTCCTGTGGGTCTGATGTGCCAGGCCATCGAATCCACACAGTCCAATAAACCCGGTTGTCCCTCTCCTCCGCCTGGCTGGAGGCAGGGCCCCTCTAGTCCTGGTCAGAGTATTTGTTACTCGCTTCTTGTAAAAATGACTTAGAGGTCCCTTCAAGAGGGTCAGAAACCCTTCTATTCTGTCTGGGGAATTGCTTGCTGGAAACCGGAGCAGCATTTTTCCTGGAAGAATCCCCTTTTCTGGTTGTTTTTCCTCGCAATTCATGTACCCGTGCATCTAGGACCGAGGTAGGTTTTCCATCCCACTTCCTCATATCCTCTCCATTGTCACACAGGTAAAACCACATGGTACCCCGTGGTGTGTACTTCCTATATTCTCTCTCTTGAGCAGAGGAACACTTACTCCTAATAGCTGAGATACTGGTCCATACAGGTGGGGTGTAGGACTTTTCGATCAGTTTGATCAGTTTTTCGGACTTTTCGGACAGTTTTTCCACAGCCGAGATGCAGGCTCGTAGGGAGGAAGACAGATTTTCTTCATATTGCTGGAGTTGGCGAGCCATTTCATCCACTGTTGGTGCCTCTTCGTCTTTCCAAGTTAGTACTGCCAATGGGTTGGCATACAACAATGGTGCGCTCCGTACAAACTTCCGCCACATGGGTCGTGTGCATTGGACTTCATCTGGATCTCTGGGTAATCTCTCCCACATGCCATGCCACCCATGACTATTAAGCCTTGGGGCAGATCTCTGGGTGGTATTCTTAAATAGTTGTTTAACCTTAAACAAGACCTGGAACACATTCAGGAGACATAGCAATAGGAACATGCTGGTTTGAACATCCCAAGGATATTCAAAATTCTCAAGAGCTACTGTAATTTGCCTGGAGGAGAAGTGGAAGCTGAAGAAATGTGTCTCCCCCGTGGATTGGCTCTCCGATGAGAAAAGGTACAAGGTGTAATTATTAATAGTTTCTGATAGATGGCTCCCGAAGTACGGAGGTGACGGCAATGCTGAGTACAAATACCAGATTAGTTCCACGACCAGCAATTCCATCGTATCATAAGCCAGTGTTACAAAGTAGAACAACATGATAACTCTGGCCCAGTTCCCACGGGTGATAAACAGCACAACAGGGAGCATATACTGCAAGTAAGGCATTACATAACGCACCTTTAAGAACAAGCGCACCAACTTTGAGAGCGAATACATCAACATTGTGACCAGCGACTATTGAGCTAATATAATGAATGTTTATAACAAATTTGTTCTAACACATTCCAGTCAGATTTGTCGTTATCTCAACCTGTCATGCCCCATGTTGGGTACCAAAAAGGACTGTCGTGGTTTAACCCCAGCCAGCAACTAAAGGACCACGCAGCCGCTTGCTCACTCCCCCCACCCAGTGGGATGGGGGAGAGAATCGAAAAAAAAACCTCGTGGGTTGAGATAAAGACAGTTTAATAGGACAGAAAGGAAGGAAAAATAATGATAATGATAATAATAATAATATGACAATAGTAATACTAAAAGAATTAGACTATACAAAACAAGTGATGCACAATGCAATTGCTCACCACTTGCCGACCAATGCCCAGTTAGTTCCTGAGCAGCAATCCACCCCTCCCAGCCAACTCCCTCCAGTTTATATAATGGGCATGATGTCATATGGTATGGAATAGCCCTTTGGCCAGTTTGGGTCAGCTGTCCTGGCGGTGTCCCCTCCCAGCTTCTTGTGCCCCTCCAGCCTTCTTGCTGGCTGGGCACGAGAAGCTGAAAAATCCTTGACTTAGTATAAACACTACTTAGCAACAACTGAAAACATCAGTGTGTTATCAACATTATTTTCCTACTAAATCCAAAACACAGCACTATACCAGCTACTAGGAAGAAAATTAACTCTGTCCTAGCTGAAACCAGGACAGCTTTGCATTCTTTCCTCTCCCATTTTTTCTGTCAATGCGTTCTAGGATTATAACTCTTTCCCATGATATACATTTAAAATGTATTCATTTTTTATTCATTCTTTAAGATTGTGTTGCTAAATTGTATGCAACATATACTGTCAACCTTATATAAAATACAGAAACAGTTGCCAGTGATAAATCTTGCACGTGCTTCTGTCGTGGTTTAACCCCAGCTGGCAACTAAGCATCACGCAGCCGCTCGCTCACTCCTCCCCGGTGGGATGGGGGAGAGAATCAGAAGAGTAAAAGTGAAAAAACTCATGGGTTGAGATAAAGACAGTTTAATAGGGAAAGCAAAAGCTGCGCACACAAGCAAAGCAAAACAAGGAATTCATTCACCACTTCCCATCAGCAGGCAGGTGTTCAGCCATCTCCAGGAAAGCAGGGCTCCATCATGCGTAACGGTTGCTTGGGAAGACAAACACCATCACTCTGAACATCCCCCCTTCCTTCTTCTTCCCCCAGCTTTATATGCTGAGCATGACGTCATATGGTATGGAATATCCCTTTGGTCGGTTGGGGTCAGCTGTCCCGGCTGTGTCCCCTCCCAACTTCTTGTGCACCCCCAGCCTCCTCGCTGGTGGGGTGGTGTGAGAAGCAGAAAAGGCCTTGACTCTGTGTAAGCACTGCTCAGCAATAATGAAAACATCCCTGTGTTATCAACACTGTTTCCAGCACAAATCCAAAACATAGCCCCATACTAGCTACTGTGAAGAAAATTAACTCTACCCCAGCCAAAACCAGCACAGCTTCAAAATTGGATAAAGTGTTTATACCTAATTTTATGCTGCCCTACAGCATTATGAAGCGGAACAGTTATTACAGCCCAGTACAGCACAGTCTGTATATACGGATGGCTATTTATTAACCACAAGATGATAGTTTAACACAAACCCCTCCTACTTGGTTTTGCTTAAACTACAAGTGGTCATGTTTCTTCAGATACCTGAATCATTTTTCTCTTCTTCAAAACAGAAAATAAAACCATGTAGTAATGATGTAATTCAGAAAGAGGAAATCTCTCTTTGATATGAGAACATAAACTAGTATTGCCTTAGAATGAAAGATATGTACAACATGTATTTGAAGTTATATGGGGGAGGAAGTTATCGCAGGTGTTTACTTGCATTGAGATATTTAACCATATTATTTTTTGAAAGATAATATACAAGTACTTTACCAATGAAACACAAGTTGTAACGTTAAACTATAACATCAAGGTTAAACTATGACACCAACAAAAGAGAGTCGGAATCCGTCTGGTCCTCCATCCTATACAGTGTCTATAGGAGACTTTGCTTCCTTAACCTCAAAGCACTGACTTTGTAGCCAAAAAGGGTTTTTGTAGCTTCTTTCTGCAAGTATTCCTCCAGTGTATTTTCTACCAGCCTGGAAATTGTGTAATCACATTGTCTATGCCTTTGTTTTACTACATATTTCAGTTGTATGAATCTATCTTCATGCCTTTTGAAGAAAAACTGTCGTTGCTTTTTGTTTTCCCCCCTTCCTGATTCTAATGGAAATCTCTTTGCACAATGGAGTTTAAGTCTTCTTTACAACTGCTTGCAGAGCTCGCAGACTGGCAGACAACAGGAAGAGGAACAGTAAAGAGTTTAAGAAACTGAAGGCAGTCACAGGCAGAAACAAGCATGTAGTCTGGGGACACCTCTAGCCCACAGCAGAGGAGGAAGCTCTGGTTACCTCATGACACTTGCAACTAGTTGGACGGGGAAGATGGGTTTCAGAGCATATGCACACACTTTAGTAGGACAGACAGCTTGCCTCCAGTTGTTGAGGGAGCAGCTGAGGCTGTGTACAGGAGCCCTAAACCATCCACTTTTGTTGTCTACTTGGCTTATGTACCTAGCACACTTCCTTTCTTGTTCACCTGTTGTGTTTAACCCCCCACGTTCCCCAAAGCCCTCAACCCCACCCATCTCGCAGAAGACCCCAAACAAAACAAAGTTGAACTGACCAACTTGACAAGCAGTCCTAGAACCCAAAGAATCTGTATAGCTAAAAGGCAATTTTTAGCTTACAAAAATTTTGAATGTACAAGGCCTCAGATGTCTGAATATATACAGAGCCTCAGACGTCTGTCTAACTGAATAGTTCTGATTATATACAGTTAGAGGGCAGTGGTACACATCTTGCACAGTTCCTTTCTCACCTGGATGTGTATTATTTGCTATGATCTGAGACAATAAGATAGCAAGGTGGGATTTAGCAAATCCTATCACTTCAAATCCTTTTTATATTTTGTGGTATGAAATTATGAGGCATAAACTTACTCCTTTTCTCCCAGTTATTTCTGGATGTACAGCAGAAAGTAAATTCACAGAATCTTTAAAGAAAGCTGCAAAAGGCCACATAACATGCTTTATTCTTTGGACTCACTGGGAGAAGTTTGATTCCAATACACTGTTTTTACCAGTACAAAATATTTCAGGATAACCTGGATAAATTGACTAAAAACTAAAGCTGAATACCACATCAGACAAAGAATGAATACAAGGATATAGGTATCCACACTCATTTCTTCCTGAAGAATTAGAAATGCTACATTACTTTCTTAAAAGGTAATATGGCCATAGGACAATACATAATTTTAACATGTAAAAGAATTTAATGGGCCATATGCTACTAAAGGAAATGAGTTTCTGAACTTGTGATCAAATGCTTGTATGGAGAGTAACTATGCCTTTTTTTCTGCAATTTTTTTTCTGAATTATATTCTTCACAAGTGTTGTTTAAAATAATTTATTGGATAGTATCACCACTCCTCCCTGGGTAGGAGGACAGAAGTGAGGGATGATCTTAATAAGGATTGCTTCTATGGATCACGCAGTCAGGAAGCTCACCTCATCAAAAATGCTGGCATTTATTTAGGTAGAATGGTGACACTTGTTATTCCAGGCCATGAGAAGGCAGTTGCTTGACTTGGGGCTCTGTGCCCTCATAAACTGGGACCCACAGATCTGTTCCCAGACTGTCTACAAAATGGTTTTGAGACTGCCATTTACACTATCACGGTGAGCATTCCTTCCTGGTTAGTTTGTGACCTTACCTACTTGGCAACCTCCCCCTCTCCAGATCTGAGCTACCCTTGTCACCTCAGTGGTAAAGAAGTGACTGAGATAATTGCTTCAGGTTATTTGGCCTTCTGTTTTCTAAAACTCTAATTTGTGACAAATTATTGTGTCCTTCTCACATCAAGTGTTTCATGCAGTACAGCTCAACTGGCATTTTTTAGGACCACTGATGTGAAGTGACATATTCTGTACTTCAGTAGAAGGTTTATGTTTTAGACTATAAGATTTATGTTCTTGCCTGTGCAAGAAGTAGACTACTTGACTGTAATCAGTGTATGCAAGATCAGATTTGGACTTGGGAAACTTTTCAGAATAGCTACAGCTTATCAATGGGGTCTGCTGTGGTCCTGTTCCCTCTCTTGAACCAGCATGTTGCTTAATGTATAGTTCTGTAATAAGCCACTTCAAGAGCTGATCTCGCCCAAAATTGCTTTTTATGTATACCTGATTTTTGGTTTCATTCCCCACACCAACTCATTGTGGGTTTGCACAAGTTCCTATGCTGGCCTAGCAAAGGGGCTTAAAACACAGCCAAAGGTAGAAGGTAAGTAAGTAAGTGGACTGTGGAAGCTTGAACTTAATCTGTGAAATTTCATCATCATTTTGGGGGAGGAGGAGGGGAGCGGAATGAAGGAACTACCTTGTACAGTATGTTGCAGTGGCTGTTGTTTACATTCACATATAAATGCATATTCAAAGTTTAATCTGATTTTTTTTTGCTTTTATCTTTTTATCCTCTTTTGTGTTTGTTTCCCTGCTTCTATTTTACAGCCATTTTCATTGATCATATTTTGACCCTAGACCACCGTTTGAGAAACATGGCCTTAGAGAACACTAATGACTATGTCAATCAAATATTTTTCTGAGAGTCAAGGATTTCCAAACTCCAGAGGCGCTCAAACTATACCTCATTTTCCTGGACATTCCTCTTACTTGTTCCTTCTTCCTTCTTAGGAGTGATATATGAACAACTGATCTTTTTATCAAGTAACAAAAATGCCTTCTAAGGGAGATATTGAATTATTTATTCTGTTTAATCGTATGGATAGATTTTTTTTTTCCCAGCAGAAAATAATCTTCTCCTTCATTGAGTAATGAGGCTAGTGCATTCACTCAAGATATGGGAAAGTTGAACTGAGTTCCTTCCTCTTCAGGAGACTTAGATTTTACGCTTATGAACAGAGTGCCATAAATACACTGCTCTCAGACAAGTGCTCTTGCTCTGTGTTTGTAAAGCTGTTTCTCTTTGTCTAAACCAAAAGTACATTGAGCAAGGGCCTGGAATCCTCCTGAGTGACTGTTCAAACAACGGAGCTGAAGGTTCATTGCTTCTCCCTTCACGTGCAGCTCAAATAAAAGCTCTTTTCCACTCAAGGCAGGAACAAAACCAAACCTGGCTTCTACCAAGTATTCTAGCTAGAAGCTGGGGGAATTTTCTGGAGCAGGGTGCTCTTGTTGAAGCTGTTTCACCTTCTATAAAATACTTCAATAAATGTCAAGAGGCCAAGATGTGAGACAAATGACATGAGGTCTCCTCAGGCCTTGTAAGCTATAGAATAAAAGGATGTTTATTCATAGTGCAGTTTTATGACTTCTTGTTTTTCCTAAAATGAGTGTCCCAAAATGAAACTTTTTGTTTCAGGCTGAAAAGAACAATTTTTTGTTAAATGGACCAGAACTTCTCTATCTCCTATTTCAATGACAAAAAAAAGGTGACAAAAATAAGTTTAGCTTGATACAAACCAAATATGATTTTCCTTTTTCTTTGATTCAACAGCAGAAGTCCCAGTTGAAAGGACCTCAGAATGCTGAAGACCTTTGCCCTGTCATTTTTATGAACGTATTTATCACTTCTTCATTATTTAAACACCTTTATGTGAACAGCTATCAAGTATTGTATTGCTTGAAAACTGTTCACTCTAATCATATCTTTAATCAATTATAATACTTTATCTATGATATGTGTTGGAATTATGTTACATAATATTGTGTCTTTCTTGACCATGTAAACAGAAGAAAACAATTTTCTGGCTCAAATGTAAATACTAATATTGGTACAAGAATTATGATGGCTGAATATTGACATCATCCAATAAAACAATCCTGCTGAATATTTTTTAAAACAAGCAAAGTATAAGGGGTGGGATGATAGTCAAACTGTAAGGGATTTGTAAATGTCTCCATGAATAATTTTTCCTATTATTTACCAAGCTCTGCTCTTATGACTGAGTTTACCAAAATGCATAAATCAGTGCTGAGTATTTTAGGAGTCTATCCAGCTACATTTCTCTTTCAGCATTCTCTTGTCAGTATGAAATATTATGCTGAGAGCTATATCTGTGTAGTTTACAGAATTTAGATAATTATGTAGGAAGATGAAAAATTAATTTAATAAAAAAATTAAAATAGGCTTTATAGTATAGAACTGTCTGTAGCTGCATAAAAAAAACCCACCAAGACACAAGAGCTAAGATAAGTCTCCTTATGTAACATTTTATCACTGTTTTGCACACCAAAACCTTATAGAGCATCTATAAAACTGAAATAGTTTAAAGACAATGATGGACATAATAATTGATTTCAGGGAACGGCAAATGAATAAAGAAAAGTTTGTTGAAACACTATCAACTAATTGTTTTACTGGAAACTTCTTTTCAACCTTGAAATTTTTTTAAAGATTTATGTGTTAGCCTCATGGTTTTCACCATTTTGAAAGAAAAAAAAAGAAACCATCAAATGTAAAATGCTATATAAAAATATATAATAACTAAAGTTTACATCTAGAAATCAGTAATAATGACCTAGTTTCAATTGTGGCTGTTTTTCTGTACTATTCCCACAGACTAATTGAGTTAGTCTGTTTACACAAGTATATATTTTATGTTGTTAATGTTAGAAGAAATTGGCCTCATACTACACAAGTTTTAGTATAAACACACTGTAAGCCTTGTAAAACAACCTTATCAGTCACAAGACAGCTCACCTACATTTTATAATATATTGAATTAGTGTTTATGGGTGTTAGATGGGACAAAATAAATACAAAGTTCAACCAAAACAGATGGGGCTCCAATAGGATTTGTAAAATGGGTTACTTCACTGCTGGCAGCCTAGATCTCATTTCAGAGAAAAATAAAAGCAGAATTGAGGAAGAAGAGGAAAGAAAAAAAGGTCACATAGAAGATCTGAAAAACACACTTAATCCAGAAACTTTTTTTGCATTTTTTCCTCATTAATTTTGTGGTTTTGAAGTAATATGTCACCCCTCTGGGCTAAGGTAGAGGAATTGCCTTCAAGACGGTATCTTTACTTTACTTTTAGGATATAACATTGGTCATCTACTGAAAAACCTTCTGAAGTTAGCACATGGTTTTAAAAGGAAAGACATCTACTTTATATGTGGTAAGCATGATTTTGTACTTAAACTGTACAAAGTGCCTCAAATACATAAAAGGGAGTGGATTTGTTTCTCCAAATACTTTGGTGGTTTTGACTTATAACTCCACAGCCTTTTTGCCTAAGAATTTTTTAATTGTTTCAGTCTGCTTGGGGTATAGCAAAGACTGTAGATTTTTACTAGTTTAGGTTATGGTGTTATTTAGTTTTTAATAGTGACTTCTGCATTCTGGATACTGTTGGCTCACACTGTACCTCAGGGTTAAGATAACAGGGAAACCAGGGAACGGGTTGACTTGTAGTAATCATGAACATGGCTTGCAAACAAATTATCTGGATAAGTACCAAAAGATATGGTCAATGGGATGAATACTGTAAACTGTACACATTTGGCTGGGTTTCCTAGCAGCTAAAGAAATAAGCAAAAACCCACACAATGTATTCCCTTGTATGAGTTTAATGTTAAATACAATGCCTGAGCTATTATTTATAAAGAAAAAAACCCTACTCTGGCTCCTGCCAGGTTACACAACTGTTTTACCAGATGAGAAACAGCCATAAAAGATGGCCTATAAACAGCTAAAAAGCCAAAACCCTTTTCTTAGCCATAGGGGCACTGGACAGGAGACTGTGGGAAAGTGACTAAAGAAGACATCCATATGGAGTCTGAAAGTTAGGCTGTTGTATGCAAGCTTGGGATGCTTTTGGTAAGAGTTAGATGAGACACTCATTAATTATTGTAAATGTCACTTTCTTTTATGTTTAGTTCCTTAAGATTAAAGAGTGCTTTGGTTTAAGAAGACTGACTGAACATTGCATTAACCCCTGGTCCCAATCTTCTGAAGGGAACAAATGCGGGCACCCAAATCTAATTACAACTGTGGGGTTAAACACAGTTGGTTGTGCAGCAATAACTGAGCAAATGCTAAATGAGTTTGCTTGGATACAGGAAACAGTGTAGTTGCAGCAGCATGAAACTCTGCATGTGCTAATTTTCCCTCTTTCTTGGCCTCTCATTTAGAGTTAGGTCAGAGATGAAAACAGTACCCCACCGCTTGCAGTATGAGACGTGGTCTACTGATGGAATTAGTCCTCAGTTTCTAAGGGCTAATCTTGCAAGGTATTGAGTGCTTCCCACCCTATCAGTTTCAGCTAAACTGAGAGTACTTGGCAGTTCCTTTTAATTTTGGGTTACAAATTCTTAGTTAAGATCATGCACAGGTTGGCTACAATGGAGGTTATTATAGCAGAAAAGCATCAGTACCTGATAACAGATGGTGACATGGTGAATCATATTTACTGCTGCAGAAAATGGACTAAATGGAATATTTTTAGCAAGGTAAGTATTTTACAGTTTGAGTACTTTCTGGCATGACTATTCGCAATTAAGAAATTACAATCTGGATATAGGCAACAGAGGAGTTTTGTTTTAAGGGTTTTTTTAACCATGCATTTGCTCAGCAATTGAGAAATTTATCAGGTAATAGGAGAAATGAGGGTAATGGGCAGAGACTGAAAGATGAGATGACGTTAATGAAGGAGGAAAAACAAGAACAAGTTAAAATCATCATTAGAAAGTGTAATGCTGTCCTGGTTTCAGCTGGGATAGAGTTAATTTTCTTCTTAGTAGCTGGTACAGTGCTGTGTTTTGGATTTAGTGTGAGAATGATGTTGATAACACTCTGATGTTTTAGTTGTTGCTAAGTAGCGCTTATCTTAAGCCAAGGACTTTTCAGTTTCCCATGCTCTGCCAGCAAGCAGGTGTGCAAGAAGCTGGGAGGGAGCAGAGCCGGGGCAGCTGACCCGAACTAGCCAAAGGGGTATTCCATACCATAGAATGTCATGCCCAGTATATAAACAGGGGGGAGTTGGCCGGGAGGGGCGGATCGCTGCTTGGGCATCGGTCAGCGGGTGGTGAGCAATTGCATTGTGCATCACTGTTTTGTTTTGGTTTGGTTTGGTTTTTTCCCCTCTTTTTTATTATATTCCTTTTCATTACAATTATTATTATTATTATAATATTTCATTATTATTATTGTTAGTATTATATTTTACTTGAGTTATTAAACTGTTCGTATCTCAACCCACGAGTTTTATCTTTTTTCCCCAATTCTCCTCCCCATCCCACTACGAGCAGGAGGGGGAGTGAGGGAGCGGCTGCGTGGTGCTTAGCTGCTGGCTGGGGTTAAACCATAACAAATACTAAGAGTTACAATAAATTGTGGCATCATTTGGGACTCTGCATTATTTATTGAATGTTGCTGAGGGCATTTATCATGCCAGCAGCCATAGGCTTAGCTATTGTGGGCTTCAGTGACATCTGGAAGGATGAGTACTTCGTCTTTGATGGAAAGTCAGAGGTCACTGTAACAACAATCCACACATCTGTGTGTAGCACCTCTACATCCTTTTCCTTTGCTTGAGGTGACTACTACTGCTGTTTAATATGAGATTTTTTTTTTTTTAAAGAAAAACACATACAATCAATTCGGAAATTTCAACACTGAATTAAAAAAAAAAAAAAGCCTTGGTACTCTGGTACATCATTTCAATGCTTTTTTTTTTTTCCTCCAGTGCTATTCCAAAAAAAAGCAAATAAAATATATGTCGTGGTTTAACCCCAGCCGGCAACTAAGCACCATGCAGCCGCTCGCTCACTCCCCCCACCCAGTGGGATGGGGGAGAGAATTAGAAAAAAACCTCATGGGCTGAGATAAAGACAGTTTAATAGGACAGAAAGGAAGGAAAAATAATGATAATGATAATAATAATAATAATATGACAATAGTAATACTAAAAGAATTAGACTATACAAAACAAGTGATGCACAATGCAATTGCTCACCACTCGCCGACCGATGCCCAGTTAGTTCCTGAGCAGCGATCCACCCCTCCCAGCCAACTCCCTCCAGTTTATATACTGGGCATGATGTCATATGGTATGGAATATCCCTTTGGCCAGTTTGGGTCAGCTGTCCTAGCTGTGTCCCCTCCCAACTTCTTGTGCCCCTCCAGCCTTCTTGCTGGCTGGCCATGAGAAGCTGAAAAATCCTTGACTTAGTATAAACACTACTTAGCAACAACTGAAACCATCAGTGTGTTATCAACATTATTTTCCTACTAAATCCAAACCATTGCACTATGCCAGCTACTAGGAAGAAAATTAACTCTGTCCTAGCTGAAACCAGGACAGTATCCACCCCTTATTCTATACCACCTACATCATGTCCAGGTCCCACACTTTCCAATACATTTTCAATTAATCACCACCACTTTTCCTGTCTTTCAATACATATACACACAGATATCATTCCCTTAATCTATAGGCCTTTAAAATGTCCATTTAAATGACACTTTAAAATGTTCATTGAGTTCCTTCAGTCCATGACTTTGGGCTCCATCTGTCATAACAGTCTGTCTGGGCAGGAGGGATGGTGCAAAGTCCACTCAGTTGGCAGAACAGGATTGGGCTTTGGTGTGGTGGGGCGGACGGGTGACATTGGGTGCAGCAGGAGGATGGTGTGTAGTGTTGGATTGTTGCATGCTGCAGTCAGTCCTGGTTCCATCACTGCTGCACTTTGCTCGGTTTTATCAAAGTTCATTCTTCATTAATTTGGGTGATTCTTACTGCAATACCATTAATATAGCATATAACAACTATAGTAGTGATGACATACATTGGCAGGGTTATATAGCAATTAACATCATACAATTTAATTCATTGGCTATTCTCACCTAAAATCAAATCCCCTTGAGGCACACATCGGACTTCCCCATCCTTCCGCATCACCCACCAAGCGCACCCAGGCCCTTGAGCAAAAGCAATCCCACAAATGGGTTTGCCTTTGCCTGAGGCAGGAGTAACCCAGACTGTCTTCCCTAGCATATTTTTTATGTGCACTACAGGAACTTTATCCCCTTCTACAGTACATAAAAGTTCTGATTGGGCAGGGCCAGCTCGATTGACAGATCCTCTAGTGTTGACTAACCAGGTGGCCTTTGCTAGATGTGTATCCCAATGTTTGAAGGTCCCACCACCCATTGCTCTCAATGTAGTCTTTAACAATCCATTGTATCGCTCGATTTTCCCGGAGGCTGGTGCATGATAGGGGATGTGATACACCCACTCAATGCCGTGCTCTTTGGCCCAGGTGTCTATGCAATTATTCCGGAAATGAGTCCCGTTGTCTGACTCAATTCTTTCTGGGGTTCCATGTCACCATAACATTTGCTTCTCAAGGCCCAGGATAGTGTTCTGGGCAGTGGCATGGGGCACGGGATATGTTTCCAGCCAGCTGGTGGTTGCTTCCACCATTATAAGCACATGGCGCTTGCCTTGGCAGGTTTGTGGGAGTGTGATATAGTCAATCTGCCAGGCCTCCCCATATTTATATTTCAGCCATCGTCCTCCATACCAAAGAGGCTTTAACCGCTTGGCTTGCTTAATTGCAGCGCATGTTTCACATTCATGGATAACCTGTGCGATAGTGTCCATGGTCAGGTCCACCCCTCGATCACGAGCCCATCTATATGTTGCATCTCTTCCCTGATGGCCTGAGGTGTCATGGGCCCACCGAGCCATAAATAATTCACCCTTATGCTTCCAGTCCAGATCGACCTGAGCCACTTCAATCCTAGCAGCCTTGTCTACCTGTTGATTGTTTTGATGTTCTTCAGTGGCCCGACTCTTGGGTACATGGGCATCTACATGACATACTTTCACAACCAGGTTGTCTAGCCGGGCAGCAATATCTTGCCACAATGGGGCAGCCCAGATGGGTTTACCTCTGTGTTGCCAGTTACTCTGCTTCCATTGCTGCAACCACCCCCACAGAGCATTGGCCACCATCCATGAGTCAGTATAGAGATAAAGTATTGGCCATTTTTCTCGTTCAGCAATGTCTAAAGCCAGCTGGATGGCTTTCACCTCTGCAAACTGACTCGATTCACCTTCTCCTTCTGCAGTTTCTGCAACTTGTCGTAGGGGACTCCATACAGCCGCCTTCCACCTCCGATGCTTTCCTACAATGCGACAGGACCCATCAGTGAACAGGGCATATTGCCTCTCATGTTCTGGCAGTTTATTATACAGTGGGGCCTCTTCAGCACACGTCACCTCCTCCTCTGGCGATATTCCAAAATCTTTGCCTTCTGGCCAGTCTGTGATCACTTCCAGAATTCCTGGGCGACTGGGGTTTCCTATTCGACTTCATTGTGTGATCAGTGCAACCCACTTACTCCATGTAGCATCAGGTGCATGATGTGTAGAAGGGACCTTCCCTTTGAACATCCAGCCCAGCACCGGCAGTCGGGGTGCTAAGAGGAGCTGTGTTTCAGTACCAACCACTTCTGAAGCAGCTTGAACTCCTTCATATGCTGCTAATATCTCCTTTTCAGTTGGAGTATAGCGGGCCTCAGATCCTCGATATCCCCGACTCCAAAACCCTAGGGGTCGACCTCGGGTCTCCCCTGGTGGTGCTTTCTGCCAGAGACTCCAGGTAGGGCCATTCTCCCCGGCTGCAGTGTAGAGCACATTTTTAACATCTGGTCCTGCCCGGACCGGCCCAAGGGCTACTGCATGAACTATCTCCCGTTTAATCTGTTCAAAGGCTTGTTGTTGCTCAGGGCCCCATTTAAAATCGTTCTTCTTCTGGGTCACTCGATAGAGAGGGCTTACAATCAGACTCTAATTTGGAATATGCATTCTCCAAAAACCTACAACACCTAAGAAAGCTTGCGTTTCATTTTTTGCTAGTTGGTGGAGACATAGCTGCTATTTTGTTGATCACATCCATTGGGATGTGACGACGTCCATCTTGCCATTTTATTCCTAAAAACTGGATCTCCTGTGCAGGTCCCTTCACCTTACTCTGTTTTATGGCAAAACCAGCTTTCAGAAGGATTTGGATTATTTTCTCCCCTTTCTCAAAAACTTCTTCTGCTGTGTTGCCCCATACGATGATGTCATCAATGTATTGCAGGTGTTCTGGAGCTTCACCCTGTTCCAGTGCACTCTGGATTAGTCCATGGCAAATGGTGGGGCTGTGTTTCCACCCCTGGGGCAGTCGATTCCAGGTGCACTGGACGCCCCTCCAAGTGAAAGCGAACTGTGGCCGGCACTCTGCTGCCAAAGGGATTGAGAAAAATGCATTGGCAATATCACTTGTGGCGTACCACTTGGCTGCCTTTGACTCCAGTTCATATTGAAGTTCTAGCATGTCTGGCAGGGCAGCACTCAGCGGCAGTGTGACTTCATTCAGGCCACGATAGACCACTGTTAGTCTCCATTCTCCATTAGACTTTCACACTGGCCCTATGGGGCTGTTAAAGGGTGAGCGAGTCCTGCTGATCACTCCTTGGCTCTCCAGTCGATGAATCAGCATATGGATGGGAATCAGGGAGTCTCGGTTGGTGCGATGTTGCCGCCAGTGCACCCTTGTGGTAGCAATTGGCACCTGTTGTTCTTCGACCCTCAGCAACCCCACAACTGAAGGGTCCTCAGAGAGACCAGGTAAGGTGGACAACTGTTCAATTCCCTCCATCTCCAAGGCAGCTACACCAAAGGCCCACCGATACCCCTTTGGGTCCTTGAAATACCCCCTCCTGAGATAATCTATGCCAAGGATGCACGGGGCGTCCGGACCAGTCACAATGGGGTGTTTCTGCCACTCATTCCCAGTTAGGCTTACTTCAGCATCCAATACAGTTAGCTGTTGGGATCCCCCTGTCACCCCAGAAATACAGATGGGTTCTGCCCCTTTATAGCTTGATGGCATTAGAGTACACTGTGCACCGGTGTCCACTAGAGCTTTATACTCCTGTGGGTCTGATGTGCCAGGCTATCGAATCCACACAGTCCAATAAACCCGGTTGTCCCTTTCCTCCACCTGGCTGGAGGCAGGGCCCCTCTAGTCCTGGTCAGAGTATTTGTTACTCGCTTCTTGTAAAAATGACTTAGAGGTCCCTTCAAGAGGGTCAGAAGCCCTTCTATTCTGTCTGGGGAATTGCTTGCTGGAAACTGGAGCAGCATTTTTCCTGGAAGAATCCCCTTTTGTGGTTGTTTTTCCTCGCAATTCACGTACCCGTGCATCTAGGACCGAGGTAGGTTTTCCATCCCACTTCCTCATGTCCTCTCCATTGTCACACAGGTAAAACCACAGGGTACCCCGTGGTGTATACCTTCTATATTCTCTCTCTTGAGCAGAGGAATGCTCACTCCTAATAGCTGAGATACTGGTCCATACAGGTGGGGTGTAGGACTTTTCGATCAGATCGGTGTAGCCGCAGTGCCTGTCACGGGGGTTGGAGTTGCTGCAGTGTCTGTCGCCGGGGGTTGGAGTAGCCGCAGTATCTGTCGGTCTGTTTTCCCTCCCTTCCCCCTGAGGGTGCTGCACAGTATTGAGCAGTGTTTGGTAGATACTAGCCAGGGCCCAGCACAGTGCGATAAGTTGTGCCTCTTTGGAATTGCCACAGCATTTTCCTTTCAGATATTCTATTACTTCATCAGGGTCCTGTAGTTGTTCGGGAGTGAAGTTCCAAACCATTGGAGGTGAGAAGTTCTCTAGATACCTGCCCATTTTCTCCCACATGCCATGCCACCCATGGCTATTAAACCTCGGGGCAGATCTCTGGGTGGTATTCTTAAATAGTTGTTTAACCTTAAACAAGACCTGGAACACATTCAGGAGACATAGCAATAGGAACATGCTGGTTTGAACATCCCAAGGATATTCAAAATTCTCAAGAGCTACTGTAATTTGCCTGGAGGAGAAGGGGAAGCTGAAGAAATGTGTCTCCCCTGTGGCTTGGCTCTCCGATGAGAAAAGGTACAAGGTGTAATTATTAATAGTTTCTGATAGATGGCTCCCGAAGTACGGAGGTGACGGCAATGCTGAGTACAAATACCAGATTAGTTCCACGACCAGCAATTCCATCGTATCATAAGCCAGTGTTACAAAGTACAACAACATGATAACTCTGGCCCAGTTCCCACGGGTGATAAACAGCACAACAGGGAGCATATACTGCAAGTAAGGCATTACATAATGCACCTTTAAGAACAAGCGCACCAACTTTGAGAGCGAATACATCAACATTGTGACCAGCGACTATTGAGCTAATATAATGAATGTTTATAACAAATTTGTTCTAACACATTCCAGTCAGATTTGTCGTTATCTCAACCCGTACTGCCCCACGTTGGGCACCAAAAAGGACTGTCGTGGTTTAACCCCAGCCAGCAACTAAAGGACCACGCAGCCGCTTGCTCACTCCCCCACCCAGTGGGATGGGGGAGAGAATCGAAAAAAAAAAAAAACCTCGTGGGTTGAGATAAAGACAGTTTAATAGGACAGAAAGGAAGGAAAAATAATGATAATGATAATAATAATAATAATATGACAATAGTAATACTAAAAGAATTAGACTATACAAAACAAGTGATGCACAATGCAATTGCTCACCACTCGCCGACCGATGCCCAGTTAGTTCCTGAGCAGCGATCCACCCCTCCCGGCCAACTCCCCCCACTTTATATACTGGGCATGATGTCATATGGTATGGAATATCCCTTTGGCCAGTTTGGGTCAGCTGTCCTGGCTGTGTCCCCTCCCAACTTCTTGTGCCCCTCCAGCCTTCTTGCTGGCTAGGCATGAGAAGCTGAGAAATCCTTGACTTAGTATAAACACTACTTTAAGAAATTTAAGAGCCACTTATAATAAATAATAAAAAATGGAATAAATAACCAACCATATTTCCAGACTTCTTGTTCTATTCCGTTGATGCTGTGAAACCAGATACCAACTATATTAGTTTTCCTGAAGACAGTAGTGTTTGATTGTGGATGACTTTTTAATTCACTGTTACCAAGTCTATGAAAATAGTCTAAGGCTTAAAAACGCAGTCAAGAATTGTGTTAACTGACATGACACTGAAAAGAACCCTGTGGTCAGAATAAGCTGTGGGCAGAATTGTCAGCATAAATATCCTATAACTATCTAATAACCTTCCCCCCTTCCTGATCCACATGGGAGGGATAACAGAGACCTTTCTCTACAAGGTTCAGGACCAAAACCCCACCAGAATAAATCAAGTTCTGATTGCATCTTCTAACTATGATTAAGGGGAAGGCAGCAAGCATGGCTGCTGATGTCCTAGCTTGAATACCTAGAAAAAACTCTAGAAAAGCATAAGTCGTTGACCAAGCTGGCATAACTTGACAGAATGACAGTTTGTCGTGGTTTAACCCCAGCCGGCAGCTAAGCACCACGCAGCCGCTCGCTCACTGCCCCCCCACCCCTGGGATGGGGGAGAGAATCAGGAAAAAAAAAAGCTCATGAGTTGAGATAAAGACAGTTTAATAGGACAGAAAGGAATGAAAAACAATGATAATGATAATAATAATAATATGACAATAGCAATACTAAAAGAATTAAACTATACAAAGTAAGTGGTGCACAATGCAATTGCTCACCACTCGTTGACCAATGCCCAGTTAGTTCCCGAGCCATGATCTGCCCCTCCCAGTTAACTCCCCCCAGTTTATATACTGGGCATGATGTCATATGGTATGGAATAGCTCTTTGGCCAGTTTGGGTCAGCTGTCCTGATGGTGTCCCCTCCCAACTTCTTGTGCCCCTCCAGCCTTCTTGCTGGCTGGGCACGAGAAGCTGAAAAATCCTTGACTTAGTATAAACACTACTTAGCAACAACTGAAACCATCAGTGTGTTATCAACATTCTTTTCCTACTAAATCCAAAACACAGCACTGTACCAGCTACTAGGAAGAAAATTAACTCTGTCCTAGCTGAAACCAGGACAGTATCCACCCCTTATTCTATACCATCTACATCATGTCCAGGTCCCACACTTTCCAATGCATTTTCAATTAATCACCACCACTTTTGCTGCCTTTTGATACATATACACACAGGTATCATTCCCTTAATGTATAAGCCTTTAACATGTCCATTTAAAATGTTCGTTGAGTTCATTCAGTCCATGACTTTGGACTCCATCTACCATAACAGTCTGTCTGGGCAGGAGGGATGGTGTGAAGTCCGCTCAGTCGGCAGAGCAGGATCAGGCTTTGGTGCAGTACAGCGGGCAGATGACATTGGGCGCAGCAGGAGGATGGTGTGTAGTGTTGGATTGTTGCATGCTGCAGTCAGTCCTGGTTCCATCACTACTGCACTTCGCTTGGTTTTATCAAAGTTCATTCTTTAATAATCTAGATAATTCATACTGTAATACTGTTGATATAGCATATAACAACTATAGTAATGATGACATACAGTGGCAGGGTTATATAGCAATTAACATAATACAATTTAATTCACTGGCTATTCTCACCTAAAATCAAATCCCCTTGAGGCACACATCGGACTTCCCCGTCCTTCCGCATCACCCACCAAGTGCACCCAGGTCCTTGAGCAAAAGCAATCCCACGAATGGGTTTGCCTTTGCCTGAGGCAGGAGTAACCCAGACTGTCTTCTCTAGCATATTTTTTATGTGCACTACAGGGACCTTATCCCCTTCTACAGTACATAAAAGTTCTGATTGGGCAGGGCCAGCCCGATTGGCAGATCCTCTAGTGTTGACTAACCAGGTGGCCTTTGCTAAATGTATATCCCAATGTTTAAAGGTCCCACCACCCATTGCTTTCAATGTAGTCTTTAACAATCCTTTGTATCGCTCGATTTTCCCAGAGGCTGGTGCATGATAGGGGATGTGATACACCCACTCAATGCCGTGCTCTTTGGCCCAGGTGTCTATGAGATTGTTCCGGAAATGAGTCCCGTTGTCTGACTCAATTCTTTCTGGGGTACCATGTCACCATAACATTTGCTTTTCAAGGCCCAGGACAGTGTTCCGGGCAGTGGCATGGGGCACGGGATATGTTTCCAGCCAGCCGGTGGTTGCTTCCACCATTGGAAGCACATAGCGCTTACCTTGGCAGGTTTGTGGGAGTGTGATATAGTCAATCTGCCAGGCCTCTCCATATTTATATTTCAGCCATCGTCCCCCATACCAAAGAGGCTTTAACCGCTTGGCTTGCTTAATTGCAGCGCATGTTTCACATTCATGGATGACCTGTGCGATAGTGTCCATGGTCAGGTCCACCCCTCGATCACGAGCCCATCTATATGTTGCATCTCTTCCCTGATGGCCTGAGGTGTCATGGGCCCACCGAGCTAAAAATAATTCACCCTTATGCTGCCAATCCAAATCCACCTGAGCTACTTCAATCCTAGCAGCCTTGTCTACCTGTTGATTGTTTTGATGTTCTTCAGTGGCCTGGCTCTTGGGTACGTGGGCATCTACATGACGTACTTTCACAACCAAGTTCTCTAGCCGGGCAGCGATATCTTGCCACAATGGGGCAGCCCAGATGGGTTTACCTCTGCGTTGCCAATTACTCCGCTTCCATTGCTGCAACCACCCCCACAGAGCATTGGCCACCATCCATGAGTCGGTATAGAGATAGAGCACTGGCCACTTTTCTCGTTCAGCAATGTCTAAAGCCAGCTGGATGGCTTTCACCTCTGCAAACTGACTCGATTCACCTTCTCCTTCTGCAGTTTCTGCAACTTGTCGTAGGGGACTCCATACAGCCGCCTTCCACCTCCGATGCTTTCCTACAATGCGACAGGACCCATCAGTGAACAGGGCATATTGCCTCTCATTTTCTGGCACTTTATTATACAATGGTGCCTCTTCAGCACGCATTACCTCCTCCTCTGGTGATATTCCAAAATCTTTGCCTTCTGGCCAGTCTGTGATCACTTCCAGAATTCCTGGGCGACTAAGGTTTCCTATTCGACTTCGTTGTGTGATCAGTGCAACCCACTTACTCCATGTAGCATCAGACTTAGTATAAACACTACTTAGCAACAACTAAAAACATCAGTGTGTTATCAACATTATTTTCCTACTAAATCCAAAACACAGCACTATACCAGCTACTAGGAAGAAAATTAACTCTGTCCTAGCCGAAACCAGGACACAGTTTTATTGTATTACACTGTATTTCTGACTACAGTGACAAGTTCTGTATCCTACCTTGGAAAAGTCTTGCCGCAGTAGAAGAGAATTTAGTGAACAGCACTGAAAAGTAGTCTGGAAATCTCCCTTCAAAGATAAATTATTTTCTTAGAGACAGAGAGTTATGGATTTTTGTTCTCTTTAAACACTACCTGCTTTTTCTTATAATTTCCCTTCTTTTCCCTCCTTTAGACACGAAATCCTTTCAAGATAGGAATAAATATGGAATCTTTTTAACCTCACTTTTTTAGCTATTTCCACTTAAGAACAAATAACAAAATAATGATCGTGTTTCTCCCCTGTGTTTGAAATCAACAATACATGATTACTACAGACTTGCTTAATGAAAAAACACTAAAACTACTGGGGTCAATAATGAATAATCCATGGGAGCTGTTTAGAGCTGGGTGAATACATAAAAAATGAATTTTATAAATATTCTTTTGAAGTTTTTTAATCAAATCTGTTTCCACTGTGTTCACGCCCGTTTATTTTTTTATTAATTATTCCCTTTGCTCTTTGGCTGATGAAAAATATTTGGTTTTGCAGGACTTGATCATTCCTTCTGAGTTATATTACGGTCGTTACTTGTATTGCATTAGCGCCCAAAGCCTCTAGCCTGGATTAGTGCTGACTGCTAGGCACTGTACCGACAGCCCGAGTCCTCTCCCGAAGCCCTTAGGTTTGAGAGACAGGTTTGCTGAAGACTGACGGGAGAGGAGCGTGATTAAAAATCACGGTGGTTAGAGATGGATTATAAACACGTTAAGTCTCTTTTTATTGTTTCAATGGACACGCATCCCCGTCGATAGGACGGACGCGGAGGCAGGCAGGCAGGGGATGGCACCCTGGTAAGGGTGGGCTGCCCGATTTTCCTGCCCGGGGAAGGGCCAGGCAGAGGAGCTCTGCCCGCGGTGGGGCCGGGGTGCCGCTAGCCGACGCCTGCCCTCAGTGGCGGGTAGGAGCGCACCCACCGCGGGGGCGGAAGGGCACGGATGCAGGCGGAAGGGGAGCTGCGAGGGAGAGAGCCGCAGGGGACCGCCCGCAGCGCCCGCCCTGCTGGGAGCCAGACGGCGTCCCCCCCGGGACAAAGGGCGAGCGGCCCCCGCTGCCGGGCCCCGCGGGGCCCTGCCCGTCCGGGAAGTGCCCCCCTCCCCCGTGCCCCGCCGCCGCCGGCCTTGCGCAGCATGGCGCTGCCCGCTTCCTCCCCGGTGCCGGCCTGGGAGCCGCCCCGCCGCCCGGATCACTTGCCATTTGCATTTCTCCGCTGCTCGGGAGGAGGCGAAAGCCTATGCCCGGGGCCGGGGCGGGGGGAGGAGACAGGGGCCGGCAGCGGGGCCGGGGCCATCGAGCCTCCGCCTCACGGGCTGCCCGCACGGCTCTGTGCATCCGCCTCTTCCTTCCCCCGCGCTGCCTCCGCCCGGGGAGCCGGCGGGGGCCGTACGTGCCGGGCCGGGAGCGAGGGGAGGGTCTGCGGCTCGGCGTCGCTGCAGCAGCGCCGGCCCCGCCGCGCCGCCAGGGACCGGGTGCGGGCGCCGCCTCCGGCTCTCCGCGCTGCTGCTGCGCGGCGATCGCCGCTGCTGGCAGGAGGGGCCATGTGAGCGGTCGGGTCGACTTCCCCCCCCTTATTTTTTTTTTCCCTTCCAAAAAAAGACCAAACCAGCTAACCAACCCCCAAAAACCTAGAGGGCGTGGGGGGTGGGGGGGATCCCGTGTCGCCGCCGCCACCCTCCGTTGGATCCATTGTGAGGAAATTGCCATTCGCCGGCAGCGGCGGCACATCTGGGCGGGCACATCTGGGCATGCAACATCGGCTCCCGCCGCCTTCCTCCTCCGTCCTCCAGCCGGCCGAGTGGATCCCTCCGGGGCGCGGGGAGACTCCTGCTCGCCAGCCCCAGGGTCCGTCTTTCGGACTGAATATTAAAACTGGCAGCGCGGGGGGTGGGGTGGAAATAAAGGCTGCTTTTTTTTTTCCCCTGGGATTTATTTCATGGGGATGTGTTCAAGACAAGATAGGATTCAGAAGGATATTGACGTTGTGATCCAAAAGTGCAAAGCGGAAAAGGACTGCCTGTTTGCAGGTGAGTTTCTCTCTCGGGCGCCAGATTGGCGACGCGGAGGCTGCCGCCGCCGCCCGCCCGTCCCAGACCCCGCTCCCGCCGCGGCGCGGCCTCCCGGGCTGTGCCCGTGCCCTTCGCCGCCGTTCCCGGGAGCGAGGGCCACCGCCGAGCCGACTTGTGCCTGCCCTCAGCCCCCTTCTTCCTCTTCCTCCTCTCCTTCCGAGGGCATTTGAGGGCAGATGAGACCAGGCGCCGGCTGAGAAAGGGGCGGGGGGCATCCCGAGTCAGGGAGCGTGGCAGTGGCCACACGCAAAACCGGGCGGGTGTGTGCGAGTGTGCGTACCCCCCGCCGCCTGGCGCAGCCCGCAGCTGCTGGGGCGAGCGCCCAGCCGAGCGCAGCCCTGGTGCTTTTTGCTCCGGCGGGCGCTACATGGTTGTTTTCCGGGCGGCCGGGCTCCTGCCATCCTCGGTGCATGCCTTTATCCCCGCACGCCCGCCTGGCTTCAGGGCTGAGGGCATGGCAAGCGGTAAACGTCCCCCCTTCCGTGCAAAAAAACCCCAGGGTTTCACCGCTTTCTTGGCGGGGACGGTGAGGTGCCGGCAGTGATTTGCCGTCGCAGGAGCCCGGCTTGCGGCTGCCTGTTGCTGTTTCTGACAATGGAAATCCCTGCCGTTGCCATAGCACCGGCCACTTGTTGCGAGGGGCTGGGGGGGAGTTGCTGCATATCCTCTGATTCATGCTGCCCCCCCCCTCCCCCCCCCCGTGTCGGTAGCAGAATGCTGGTCTGCAAAACCTCAGCTTTTTCAGCCAAAATAAAGACAAGTTGTAATAATGCAGCTCGTTGTATTTCAGATTTCAGGTACTCAGACTCCACCTTTACCTTCACCTATACTGGAGGCTCCAAAAGGTACTTTTTTTTACAGTAATGACTCCATTTCCTGCTGGCAGTGAGGTGCAGTGGTTCAATACCGTGGTAGGCTTTTTTGTTTCCTTTTGCAAGGAGGATCAATAAATCATCTGCCTTCGCACAAACATAAACTGAGGAGGAAGTGTCGAGGGAGGTGATCAGAAAGGTGATCCTAGTTGTTGGAGGCTTGTTCATCTGAGTGCTGCCCTGTGGCACTTCACCGTTTCTCTTTTTTTAATTTATGTGTATATGTAGAATTTCTGACGTATGTAAACTTAACAGAAATACAGCAAAGGCATCAACATATGAAATATAAAGTTAATTCATCTTAAAAAACTGGGAAAAGTTATTATTTTAATAACAAATAGGCCAAATTTCACATCAGCACCTTATTCTCTTGCATTTGAGAGCCATATTTAGTCCCATGACAGATGCGAGACTGTCTGCAATTGACCAAATTAAACTACTGAGACATTAAGTGAAATGTCAGTATAGCTTCTAAGGCTGAAAAAATGTTTTATTGAATGGTAGTTTAAATATTATTTCTAAGTGGTTATGAGCTTTTGGTTATTAACTGGATTGTGCATGTACACATTTTTTTATTATATTTCACCATTTGTTGTGTTTGTCTGTTTTCAAAAGGAAATATATGTAAAAGCTTGAATGCACATCCTTTTTGTTTCCCTGGCTCTTAGTTACCTTTTACTTAATATGGTATTTATAGTATATGCTAGGTCATCCTCTTATCTTTTAGCTGAATTTTATTAGACTTGGCAAGATGTCTTGGGTTTTTTTTTTATTATTATTTTGTTTTTATTTTTTTTTCTCAGACAGTTCATCTGATCTCTTTGGTGATTCTTTTTCTTTACCAGGGTACGTCAGGTTAAAGTGTTGTATTCTTTGCAAGTGAACCTTTCAGTGCAGGCAACGCTCCTACAGCCATCGGTTCTCCCCTGTGCATGCTTCCTGGCTGCAGGACCAGGCTCCCAGATGGTCCCCAGGCTGCAAGACTGCTCAGAAAAATGCTTTCCCACCTCACTACCCTGCCTCTTCCTACTAAAAGAAAAGACAACTTCTATCATTTTCAGTGGAGTAGAATAGTTCAGTTCACCCAGTAGTTGAGAATCAGATGTATTTTCAGGTTGCTTGTAGTATACTCTTTAATTTAGGGTTTTAGTATATGTTTTGTTTTAAAAGACAATTTTGAAAGGCTTGATACAGTAAAAATTATCTAACAGAAATATTATTTATCATGTAATTAAAACAATCGAATTTAAAAGTTACTTTGCACTGTTTTCTAAACCAAATATTGCAGCAAGAAACCAGGAAGTGAAACCTGTCTATTGTTTCCATTTTCCAAGCTGAATAAAGTAAAAAGCCTAAGGGCATAACTGATGTAAAACAAACTGGTTTATAAATGTTGAAACAAAATGTTGTCACTTCTACAACGAGAGACGGAAGATGGCCTTACATCCTGCAGCCTTGAATTTTAACTGGGGTCAGCATTTGCTTAAGGAAACTGTTGACTGGAAACTAGTCTCAGGATCTTGAAAATTCAAACTGAATTGAGAAATAAAAGTTAGGCTTAGAGAAATTGGTGAAAGTGGGTTGTTACTTAGAGCATACTCAAATTTCACTTTCCTTTTGACATTTTAAGGACATTTAAAAGGCATCCTTTGGGAGAAGGGTTTCATGTTCTCTGCTTGTTTGTATTTTGATTTAGAAAGACGTTTTACAATATTCTTAGTATACAGTGGTGTACTGAGTGGCAAGTTTTTGGTAGTAAGCTCTCTTGTGAAGTATATAAAATGAAAACCCTAAGCCTTGACCATTAAGGGCCAAATTTTTCTTTCTCACATCGAAGAAGAGTTAGTGGTTTCTTCTTAGAGAAGGTGCTTGCTGAGCAGCAGCTATGCTGTACCATGTGCAGCGTTCAGGCAGGTCTCCAGTACAGACTCTATGAGGGTCAACAATGGTGACATGTATGTGGTATCAATTTAGGAGAGCACAAGGCTATCTAAGGATCTTTTTCTTGCATTTGGCTATTATTTTTTTCCTACTACCATTGCTACATCTGCGGACTTCCTGAGTGGTGACCCCATTTTTTTACTATTGCACTCAGGAATTGTCCCTAAATGACAAAACCTCTATTAGCTTGTGATCATAGACTTGAGTATCAGCTGACAAGCCTTGTCCTGTTACTTCAGATATTTAGCCTGATGACTTTGTTTTTCGAACCAACAGGAACACAGGCTTTCGAGTAATGGGCAAAGGGGTGGATGTTCACTGGATGGATGTTCAAACCAAGAAACAGATTTAAATTAGTAAGAGTTGAAATGGTGTGTAAGGAAGATTACAGTACTTTAGCACTCACTAGCCATGCTCGGAACTACATCTTTTTCATGCTTTATTTCCTTTAGATGTTCCTTTAGGTCAGTGTGTAGCATGGCTTTGTTTTAGCCATAGTGGTTAGATACAAGAGCAGAGACCTCTGAAAGAAGGCAATATGTTTTCTGTTTGAGAAGGAGAATTCTTTGTCTTACCCTTGTATAAAGGCAGGTTACAATACTAGCAAGTTAAACTTCACCGGGGGTTTTCCTCTGCATACTGTAGTTGCCCCTAGTGCCCATTAAGTCCATTTATCAGTGGTCTTAATTTATAAACTCAGAGCCAGATTCTTAGCAAATCAGTGTAAGTTCATGGAAGTCAGTGTACCAGTATTATTTCAGTTACAATGAGGACCTAAAATTTGTGTTTGTTCTTTAAACTGTTAAGTTTATCTGTGTGAGATTTTTCTTCTTGGGGCCAGCTTCTTTGACTATCTGATTTTTCCCTGTTGCTTGGATTGATTGCACAGCCCCTTTTTACGTTAGTACTATTCAAATATTGAGGTGGTACATAACCACGCTGCAGATCAATCCAAATAGATAGACCTGATCCGGAGCACATTTATCATAGCTTCAGTGGAGTTAACTTGTATTCCCACAGTAAAGTCCTGAACCAAACCCTGAGGGCATGACTTGGCTTTTGTTCAAGTATAGAGATTCCAGTGAAACCAACTGAGAACTATTATTTTTTTATTCATTATATAGACCTGTTCCAACATTTGACCTTTAGGTGGTATTAAGCTATTATATTGTGTAAATAATATATGTGTAAATGATCACTGGATGGGCATAAATATGCTTCAAGGAGATTCTGCATTTGCAGGATTTTTCCTGAAATGTTAGAAGGGAAGAATCTCTTTAAGTACAAATATATTTGTATTGTGTGAATTATCATAAATAATCCTTTACCTATGTAGTTCAGTTAATCCTTTTGGACTGTATTTCATGTTCAGACTGTACTTTTTTTTTTTTTTTAAATGCACTGTGTTCACACTTCTAAATTATTAGAGTTGTTTGACACTGCAGAGATGCTTCCTGGTTTGGGAAGGTTGTAATTAGAAATTTATTAGTGAAACACATCTTTGTGCATAATGTGGGCACTAAATATGGGGCAGATTGTTTATCAATTTAATAATTTTTAATTTCATTGTCAGAAAGCGATAGGTAGGGTGATAGATTTCTTATAAAGTGAGGTGTTCATTCAGGTGCTGTGACTGCAAGATTTACTCTTCTTTAACTACATCTGGCAGAATATCAGAAATGGCTGGATTCTTTATGCTTTTTTTACTGCAGGATCTAAAAAGGATATTACAGTGTGAACATGTCAAGTTTTCTTTTTTTTTTTTAAAGAATCTCATTTCCTTTTTCCTATTATCTGCCCCTGTATGAAACATTGCTCCTCCAGAAACCCTGTACACCAGAACTGCTGATCTGTCATCTTTCAAATAGATATGTGTGATGCCCTGAAGTTGTTTTCACTTTATATGTCATTTGACATGGTTTACATAAAAGCAGTGCTTGGTTGTCCTGAAAAAAAAAGAGGTTTCCTTTTTTTTAGTGTTTTTCTCACCCCCTTTTTTTTTCTGAGGATAAACAAGGACATCATATCAGTTCTGAAATACCTCTTTATTCAAATATGTACTTAACTCTCATTGGCAGTGAGGGACAGTGACAATAAGGCTGTGCATGAGAACAGATCTAATACTGCAGCATATTGTAAAGAAACTAGATAAGACCTGTAAGAACTAAACACACAGATTAATTTTGTCAGCAAAATTCCCTCTTGTGTTCTACTTTCCCTACATGAGCACAATGATTATAATAATGGCAGTTCTGCAGATGCAAAGAAAGTTGAATTTTAGTCTGAAGTAATTGTTTATTTTTACTTAAAATAATGGCAAATTGTTAACTTATGCTCTTTTGATTTTGAATATTTGGCTATTTGGGTTTTATTCAAGGGGTTATACATAGTGCTTAATATTGTAGTATCAGAAATTCTCATGTAAATTGATGAATTAATTCCCACCTCACTGTAGCAGTGAAATATTTCACAGCTGGGGAGCTGTGCCACTGAAAGAGTAGCTAAATTGCTTGTGGCTTTCTACAGCTAGAGATGAAAACCACTGTCTGAAGTCCTAGCGCATTATGTCTGTCAGGTGTTTGAAACACTTGATCATAAATACATACAGATAATGTTTTTTTCCCCTTTAGTGGTATGCCCTATTGCTACTTACATGAATTTAATAAAACTCTGCCTACATCAGAGATTCCATTTGGTGAATAATTTTGAAATTCTGGTGTCACTCTGATAATGCTGAAAGTCTTCAATACAAAAAAACGGTGAAGAAAAATGGTTTCGGTCTAATTGATGTGTGTTTTTATTTGAAAATTTATGTTCAATTTATATATACTGTAGCAAAAAAGGAGAGAGAGAATTGAAAAACATTTTTAAAACTGAAACATAAAAATGTGTCCATCTGAAAATATCAAAATGGAACACTTTCCTGAACATTTTCATTTTTTTTCTTTCCTTTCCAAAATGATCTAGTTTAAGACCAGCCTTTTTTGGATAGGTTAGTTTTAACCTAGCTCCTCTGTCTGGTTCATTGCATGGCAATGTGTTTACTGGCTATGCAAGGTTTGGGAAGAGAAGGTTGGACTGCTCCTTTTAGAAACAGTGCTGGCTTACATAAGATGAAAGTGTCCATGAAAGTATGACTTAAAAAGAGGAGAAAACAATTTTTATGGAATCCATTTCTCTGAATGGTTTTAGTTTAGCTGGAACTGTTTTTATACAGGGCTTAGGAAGGGCTGGCGCGATTACAGGTCATCTTCTGTTGCTGATGGCTGCGCTTAACTTTGTGTTCAGGTTATTAAATATGTAATTACATTCCTAAAATCTACCTCTACTACAGTAAGATAGGAATGAAAACTAGATACACAGCTTGTACTTAGCCCTCTGTTTATTGCTATTTCAGAATACCTGGAAGATTGTACATCGTCTTTCAATTTTAACTTTCCTATCAAATAGGACTTAACATTTTTGCCAGGACAGCACCATTTCCTGGAAGAGAAATCTGTGATATGAGACAGGAATCTAGTTTAGATATAACATGGAAAGCATTGTGTTTTTAATTTCTTCATTAAAGATTCTGTAGATGAAGTAATGTTGAATACAGCCTTGGGTACTTTTAAAAAATAGGCAATGTTAAGGGTTTGTGAAAAGCAAAATCAACGCCATTCTACTCACAGTCTCATTGAGCTTGCCTTTTTTTGATGATCTTGTTTTTGACAGATCCTTCTTGCCTTGCTGTTAGAAAATCAGCAATGTCTGAAATTAACCCAATCCCCATCAGTGCATCTTGTAAAAATTACATACTTCAGGGATATTATGGACTTGTGGAAATCTCTTTCTAGTTTGGTGAAGTGAGGGGCTATCCTCTTTCAGCTGCGTACTGTACTGATACTAAGAATAATACCTTCAAATTGTGAACGTCTACCTTTCTGTGAGAAAAATGTGGTTTTAGGCACTTAAATGAATGACCTAGTTTTCAGAAGTGCCGAACTCCCACACCACATAGTGGTCTCAGTATTACTGTGCATTGCTTAGCACTTTTAAAAAGCAACAGGTTCTTTATGCAGGTGTTTTTGTCGTACAAATGTATGCACTGTTGTTTGAATGATTCACTGGCACAGAGTTGGGAAGAGTGCTTGAATGTCTTTACAGAAAACGTTTTCAGTAACTTCTTCTTTCTCTGCTTTCATCACATATTTTAACATACTAAGTACCTAAAAATAGACCTGTAGGCTGTCATTGTTAAAGTGTTAATGTGATAAGACAAATACATTTGAAAGCGGAGTTCACTCTGACAAAATTAATTTAGATCACTTTTCTCTGTATTGGGACTAATGACATTTCTGTTTTTTGCCAGTTTGTTAGTCTCTAATAATTTCCCATATTTTTCATCTCTCAATAAAGAGCTGAAGATACCTGTTGGCATATTTTTTCCATGGATTACTTACTGTGCAGAATATGAATTCTCATTTGAGTCAGAGTCTAATCACTCAGAGTCAAAATACCTACTTTAATAAGCTTCAGCACCTAGAGGGAAAGTAAATTTTAAACTGCTGGGAGAGTTCAGTTTAGTTACAATTAAAACTAAGAAAGGGATGAAATGTGAGTAAATCTAAAAAAAAGTCCAATTTATAATTCTGCCTTGGCATTAAATAAATCCCACTTAGAGGACAGCTCTTAAGAATTAATGTCCTCCTTGCTACAGGAGGGTGAAAATTTTTACAGATGTTTTATTGAACTGGCCTCATCTGAGGAAAAGTAGCTCCTTTTAACAAGGAAAACCTGACTCAAAGATAAGCCTACTATCCTGTGCAGCAGTAGCTAGAAAATCTCAATGAAAGACGAGGGACTAAACAAGGTACAGAAATACATCTCCTTCCCCTGACAGCCTTCTGCATGCTCACACAAGATTGCATCCAGCCTATTTCTATGGGAGGAAGAGCAGGAAAGAGCCTTGCCTAAGGACTGGGAACAATTGTAGCTTTTATGAGTCAGACTTCTGGGAGGACCCATCATCTCCAGGGAGCTTTATGTCAGACATTGTGTTCCCCTATTGCAAGGGCTAAACATCATCATACGTGCTTTTGGCATTATGTAATTATGTGGGAGTAAGTCATGGTCTTGCACATGCTCACATAAGGTAACAGGGAGAAAACAGTCTTGGGTAAAGGTTGGAGGGTGAGCATCCTTCTGTAGCTTGCTTCAAGACAGAGTACCTGCGTGAGCCCTGTAGAAGGCTTTGGCTTCTCCTGGCTGTTGTAGAAGACTATGGTGTGTCCTGGCAATTAGGATTGAGCTGAATCCCTTTGATGAAGTTCTTCTGAGGGACACTTCTGTGGTGCTCAGTGGGAGCCTGTCTAGAGCAAAGAATTGAGGGCAAAGAGGAAGCTCAAAGAAACTAGCAAGCCCTCTGGACGTCTCCTTCCAGCCTCGAGGTATTGATCAGAAATAAAAGGACCAACAGCATGTCTCCTGTGTAATGAAATGTACTATTTGCCAAAAGAGAGTGCAAAAAATGGTGATATACCATTTGTAAAAAGAAGTATATAATTAAGGAATAAGTTCCTTTCAAACTGTGTAGCATTCTGCATTTTATCTCATATATTACAGGTTGCCATCTTGAAATCTTGTTGCTTTAAATGAATGTTCCATTTTATGTTTATAGATAAGAATTTTCCATATTTTAAGAGCAAAGCTAGAAGGCAGGATAACTTTGCACCATTCAACTGTCTTGTTTCTACCCAATAAGGTATTTGTGACAGACAGCATTTGCTCTCAAGTAGAAAAAATAGCCTATGGGTTAGAGATGGTATTCCAGGTCATTAGCTTTTCTGCAAATGATAGAATATTTAATTTTAGGTTTTTTTGTGGTTTTGCTCATTCTTTTTCCTTAATGTTGAAAAATCCATCTTTGATGAGGAGTTCTCACCCCATAATGGTCATACATACAGCAAGATATGAAAATAATTAGGATGCTCTTCTGTCAGATTAGGACCTGGGGTTGATAAAGGTGTCAAAACCAGGAAGCACTTCATTGTCATAAAAGTACTTGCTGATAGTCAACTGCTTGATCTCAACTACAGCTGTATAAATCCAGAGTAATTTCACTGATGTGATGGGGCTCACTTGGATCCTCAGCGATACTGATGAATTTTTGATTTGGCCCTGACTACTCCAAGTGAATGGCAATCCAGGTGATTTTTTTCACCTGGGGGGAGTTATGAAGACCAGAGTTCTGTTTTCTGCCATCTTTGCAGATGTATTCTCATTTTGAGTACTTTCCTGGATGGTAGGAGAGCTGCAATTTATCCAAGGAAAAAAGCTTGCTTTCATGCATTCTTATCAACTCGCTGGTGTTGCAGAGGGCACGGATAGAAGGCAAATTGTCAAAATCATGCTTTTCTTCCTGTGTCTTTTTAGCCTTAGCATCTGAAAACCTGATTGTCACAGAGTTCTCTTTTAAGAACGTAATTTGCTAGGCCACATGAAAACCTCTTTACCTGTCACTCACTCAGAATCAGTATTAAGTTGAGTCCCAAAATGGTTTCAGAGCTTTTTGTAGATATAACCATTAGTTGAAATAGAAATGGTGATTTCTTCAAGAGGATTATTCTGTGAAAACACCTAAAAAGATTAAATTAACTTTGTCCAGATTAAAACTGTGTGAAATCTGGACATTTCAATATATATTTGTATAAAACAGTGGGAACATAAAAAACCAAAAGAGTTTTACAGTACTTCAGACCAAAAAATTTAACCTTGAAGTATTAAAAACTTCTGGAAAACATATATTTGGTTAATGCCTTAGTACGACAGTTATGGACACTATCAACAGCCTTCCCTTATAGATAGGGAATTATATAAATTAAGGTTGTCTACTGGCTTAATACAGTTCTATGAATATTTGCCCTGGGTTCAGCTGGGATAGAGTTAATTTTCACAAGAAGCTGGGAGGGGACACAGCCAGGATAGCTGACCTGAACTAGCCAAGGGGATATTCAATACCATATGACGTCATGCTCAGTATATAACCTGGGGGAGCTGGCTGGGGGGGGAGGAGGGATTGCAGCTCGGGAATGGGCTGGGCATCGGGTTCCGGGTGGTGAGCAATTTCATTGTGCATCACTCGTTTCATATATTCTTTTATTAGTATTATTGTTATTATTACTTCTTCTCTCCTTGTGTTGTCCTATTAAACTGTCCTTATCTCAACCCATGAGTCTTTACCTTTTTCTTCCGATTCTCCACCCCATCCCACTGGTGGGGGGGGAGGAGTGAGTGAGCAGCTGTGTGGTGCTTAGTTGCCAGCTGGGCCTAAACCACGACAGTCCTTTTTGGCGCCCAATGTGGGGCACAAAGGGTTGAGATAATGACAAATCTGACCAGAGCGTGTTAAAACAAATTTGTTATACACATTTCTTATATTAGTTAAATAGTCGCTGGTCACAATGTTGGTTTATTTGTTCACATGGTGGTGTTATGTAAATTCTTATATGCACTATGTATTCCCTGTGGTGATGTTTGTCACCTCTGGGAGAGGGATCAGGGCTATCATTTTGCTGTACTGGGTAATATTGACTTATGATATGATTACATCACTGGTCATGTGGTTAAGCTGGTTTTTGTCTGTGACATTGTTGTCATGCTCGTACCTCGGGCGCCTTCTCTCAGAATTTATTAGTAATCACACCCAATCTATTGGGAAGACAGGGAAGGATACTTTCTCCCGCTCTTTCACCTCCCCTTTCTCCTTCAGGCTAATTACAACAGCTTTTGAGAATTTTGAATATCCTTGGGATGTTCAAACCAGCATCCTCTTATTGCTGTGTCTCCTGAACATACTTCAGGTCTTGTTTAGGGTTACACAAAAATTTTTTAAGAATACCACTCGGAAATCTGCCCTGAGGCTGGATAGTCATGGGTGGCATGGCATGTGGGAGAATATGGGCAGGTATCTAGAGAACTTCTCACCTCCAATGGTTTGGAACTTCACTCCCGAACAACTACAGGACCCTGATGAAGTGATAGAATATCTGAAAGGGAAATGCTGTGGCTATTCCAAAGAGGCACAACTTAACGCATTGTGCTGGGTCCTGGCCAGTATCTACCAACCACTGCTTGATACTGTGCAGCATCCTCAGGGGGAAGGGAGGGAAAAGACCGACAGATACTGCAGCTACTCCAACCCTCATGACAAGCACAGCAGCTACCCCAACCCTGGTGACAGGCACTGCGGCTACTCCAACACCAGCGACAGGCACTGCAGCTGAACCAGAGAACCAACCCATGCCGGTATCAGTCGCCCCCATACAGAAGAAGAAATAGTCAAAAAAACCAGCTCGCTTAGCAAGGGCTGAAGATGAACCAGGGTCGTCACGAGAACAGGAGGAAGAGGCAGAACCAGAGGTAATCACCCGATCCCTGTCCCCGAGTGAGCTGCGGGATATGCGAAAGGTTTTCAGCCGTCGTCCAGGTGAGCACATTATCACCTGGCTGCTCCGATGCTGGGACAATGGGGCTAGTAGCCTGGAATTAGAGGGTAGGGAAGCCAAGCAGCTGGGATCCCTTTCTAGGGAAGGGGGCATTGACAAGGCGATTGGAAAAGGGACACAAGCCCTCAGCCTCTGGAGGCGACTCCTGTCAAGTGTGAAGGAAAGGTACCCCTTCAAGGAAGATGTTACATGTCACCCAGGCAAGTGGACCACCATGGAGAGAGGTATCCAGTACCTGAGGGAATTAACCGTGCAGGAGATGGTTTATTATGACCCAGACGATGGGCAGTTACCCACAGATCCAGATGAAGTCCAACGCACACAACCCATGTGGCGGAAGTTTCTACGAAGTGCACCACTGTCGTATGCCAACTCATTGGCAGTAATGGAATGGAAAGAAGGTGAGGGACAAACGGTGGATGAAGTGGCTGGCCAACTCCGGCAATACGAAGGAAGTCTCTCTTCCTCCCTATGGGCCTGCATCTCGGCTGTGGAGAAACTGCCAGACATGCTATCCGAGAAACTGTTCTGAGAGTTCCAGCGATTTGAGGATAAGTTCTGCCCCACACCTCTACTGGCCGATATCTCAGCTATTAGGAGTGAGCGTTCCTCTGCTCAAGAGAGAGAATATAGAAGGTACACACCACGGTGTACCCTGTGGTTTTACCTGTGTGACAATGGAGAGGACATGAGGAAGTGGGATGGAAAACCTATCATCTCGGTCCTAGATGCATGGGTACATGAATTGCGAGGAAAAACAACCAGAAAAGGGGATTCTTCCAGGAAAAATGCTGCTCCAGTTTCCAGCAAGCAATTCCCCAGACAGAATAGAAGGGCTTCTGACCCTCTTGAAGGGACCTCTAAGTCATTTTTACAAGAAGCGAGTAACAAATACTCTGACCAGGACTAGAGGGGCCCTGCCTCCAGCCAGGTGGAGGAAAGGGACAACCGGGTTTATTGGACTGTGTGGATGCGATGGCCTGGCACATCAGACCCACAGGAGTATAAAGCTCTAGTGGATACCGGTGCACAGTGTACCCTAATGGCATCAATTTATAAAGGGGCAGAACCCATCCGTATTTCTGGGGTGACAGGGGGATCCCAACAGCTAACTGTATTGGAGGCTGAAGTGAGCCTAACTGGGAATGAGTGGCAGAAACACTCCATTGTGACTGGTCCGGAGGCCCCGTGCATCCTTGGCATAGATTATCTTAGGAGAGGGTATTTTAAGGACCCAAAGGGGTATTGGTGGGCCTTTGGTGTAGCTGCCTTGGAGATGGAAGGAATTGAACAGTTGTCCACCTTGCCCGGTCTTTCTGAGGACCCTTCGGTTGTGGGGTTGCTGAGGGTCAAAGAACAACAGGTGCCAATAGCTACCACAAGGGTGCACTGGCGGCAATATCTCACCAACACGCCGCTAAGTGCAACTGTACCAGAGATGCTAGAACTTCAATATGAACTGGAGTCAAAGGCAGCCAAGTGGTACGCCACAAGTGATATCGCTAATGCATTTTTCTCAATCCCTTTGGCAGCAGAGTGCCGGCCACAGTTTACTTTCACTTGGAGGGGCGTCCAGTGCACCTGGAATCGACAGCCCCAGGGGTGGAAACACAGCCCCACCATTTCCCATGGACTAATCCAGAGTGCACTGGAACAGGGTGAAGCTCCAGAACACCTGCAATACATTGATGACATCATCGTATGGGGCAACACAGCAGAAGTTGTTTTTGAGAAAGGGGAGAAAATAATCCAAATCCTTCTGAAAGCTGGTTTTGCCATAAAACAGAGTAAGGTGAAGGGACCCGCACAGGAGATCCAGTTTTTAGGAATAAAATGGCAAGATGAACGTCGTCACATCTCAATGGATGTGATCAACAAAATAGCAGCTATGTCTCCACCAACTAGCAAAAAATGAAACGCAAGCTTTCTTAGGGGTTGTAGGTTTTTGGAGAATGCATATTCCAAATTAGAGTCTGATTGTAAGCCCTCTCTATCGAGTGACCTGGAAGAAGAATGATTTTAAATGGGGCCCTGAGCAACAACAAGCCTTTGAACAGATTAAACAGGAGATAGTTCATGCAGTAGCCCTTGGGCCGGTCCAGGCAGGACCAGATGTTAAAAATGTGCTCTACATCGCAGCCGGGGAGAATGGCCCTACCTGGAGTCTCTGGCAGAAAGCACCACCAGGGGAGACCCGAGGTCGACCTCTAGGGTTTTGGAGTCGGGGATATCGAGGATCTGAGGCCCGCTATACTCCAACTGAAAAGGAGATATTAGCAGCAGAGTTCGAGCTGCTTCAGAAGTGGTTGGTACTGAAACACAGCTCCTCTTAGCACCCCGACTGCCGGTGCTGGGCTGGATGTTCAAAGGGAAGGTCCCTTCTACACATCATGCAACTGATGCTACATGGAGTAAGTGGGTTGCACTGATCACACAATGAAGTCGAATAGGAAACCCCAGTCACCCAGGAATTCTGGAAGTGATCACAGACTGGCCAGAAGGCAAAGATTTTGGAATATCGCCAGAGGAGGAGGTGACGCGTGCTGAAGAGGCCCCAATGTATAATAAACTGCCAGAAAATGAGAGGCAATATGCCCTGTTCACTGATGGGTCCTGTCGCATTGTAGGAAAGCATCGGAGGTGGAAGGCAGCTGTATGGAGTCCTATACGACAAGTTGCAGAAACTGCAGAAGGAGAAGGTGAATCGAGTCAGTTTGCAGAGGTGAAAGCCATCCAGCTGGCTTTAGACATTGCTGAACGAGAAAAGTGGCCAGTGCTCTATCTCTATACCGACTCATGGATGGTGGCCAATGCTCTGTGGGGGTGGTTGCAGCAATGGAAGCAGAGTAACTGGCAACGCAGAGGTAAACCCATCTGGGCTGCCGCATTGTGGCAAGATATTGCTGCCCGGCTAGAGAACCTGGTTGTGAAAGTACATCATGTAGATGCCCACGTACCCAAGAGCCGGGCCACTGAAGAACATCAAAACAACCAGCAGGTGGATCAGGCTGCTAGGATTGAAGTGGCTCAGGTGGATATGGACTGTCAACATAAGGGTGAATTATTTATGGCTTGATGGGCCCACGACACCTCAGGCCATCAGGGAAGAGATGCAACATATAGATGGGCTCGTGATCGAGGGGTGGACCTGACCATGGACACTATCGCACAGGTTATCCATGAATGTGAAACATGCGCTGCAATTAAGCAAGCCAAGCGGTTAAAGCCTCTTTGGTATGGAGGACGATGGCTGAAATATCAATATGGGGAGGCCTGGCAGATTGACTATATCACACTCCCACAAACCCGCCAAGGCAAGCGCCATGTGCTTACAATGGTGGAAGCAACCACCGGCTGGCTGGAAACATATCCCGTGCCCCATGCCACCACCTGGAACACTATCCTGGGCCTTGAGAAGCAAATCTTATGGCAACACGGTACTCCAGAAGGAATTGAGTCAGACAACGGGACTCATTTCTGGAACAACCTCATAGACACCTGGGCCAAAGAGCACGGCATTGAGTGGGTGTATCACATCCCCTATCATGCACCAGCCTCCGGGAAAATCGAGCGATACAATGGACTGTTAAAGACTACATTGAGAGCAATGGGTGGTGGGACCTTCAAACATTGGGATACACATTTAGCAAAGGCCACCTGGTTAGTCAACACTAGAGGATCTGCCAATCGGGCTGGCCCAGCCCAATCAGAACTTTTACGTACTGTAGAAGGGGATAAAGTTCCTGTAGTGCACATAAAAAATATGCTAGGGAAGACAGTCTGGGTTACTCCTGCCTCAGGCAAAGGCAAACCCATTCGTGGGATTGCTTTTGCTCAAGGGCCTGGGTGCACTTGGTGGGTGATGCGGAAGGATGGGGAAGTCCGATGTGTGCCTCAAGGGGATTTGATTTTGGGTGAGAATAGCCAATGAATTAAATTGTATGATGTTAATTGCTATATAACCCTGCCAATGTATGTCATCACTACTATAGTTGTTATATGCTATATCAATGGTATTACAGTAAGAATCACCCAAATCACTGAAGGATGGACTTTGATGAAACTGAGCGAAGTGCCACGGTGATGGAACTTGAACTGGCTTCAGCAACTGGCACCCAGCAACTTCCTCAAGATCAACATCTTCAACCTGCAGACTGTGGGCATGGGCCACGCCAAATATACCAGCCGTGAGCTCCGGATGCAGCATGCAACAATCCATTACCACACACCATCTCTCCTGCCCTGAAAGACTTTTGCGACAGACGGAGCCCCAAAGTCATGGATTAAATGAACTCAACGGACACGTTAGAGGGATGACCCATAGACTAAGGGAATGATATCTGGTATATATATATATATAACAAGGCCAAGTATATATATATATTAACAAGGACAAGTGCAAGGTCCTGCACATGGGTCAGGGCAATCCCAAACACAAATACAGGCTGGGCGATGAGTGGATTGAGAGCAGCCCTGCAGTGAAGGAGTTGGGGGTATTAGTGGATGAAAAACTGAATATGAGCCAGCAATGTGCACTCGCAGCCCAGAAGGCCAATTGTACCCTGGGCTGCATCAAAAGAAGCATGGCCAGCAGGTCGAGGGAAGTGATTCTCCCCCTCTACTCCGCTCTGGTGAGACCCCACCTGGAGTACTGCGTCCAGCTCTGGAGTCCCCAGCACAGGAAAGACATGGACCTGCTTGAGCAGGTCCAGAGGAGGGCCACAAAGATGATCAGAGGGATGGAACACCTCTCCTATGAGGACAGGCTGAGAGAGTTGGGGTTGTTTAGCCTGGAGAAGAGAAGGCTCTGGGGAGACCTTATAGCAGCCTTCCAGTACTTAAAGGGGGCGTACAAGAAAGCTGGAGAGGGACTTTTGACAAGGGCATGTAGTGATAGGACGAGGGGTAATGGCTTTAAACTGAAAGAGGGTAGATTTAGATTAGATGTAAGGAAGAAGTTCTTTACTGTGAGGGTGGTGAGGCACTGGAACAGGTTGCCCAGAGAGATTGTGGATGCCCCCTCCCTGGAAGTGTTCAAGGCCAGGTTGGATGGGGCTCTGAGCAACGTGGTCTAGTGGAAGGTATCCCTGCCCATGGCAGGGGGGTTGGAACTAGATGATCTTTAAGGTCCCTTCCAACCCAAACCATTCTATGATTCTATGGTCAATGATATATATATATATATATCAAAGGCAGGAAAAGTGGTGGTGATTAATTGGAAAGTGTAGGATCTGGGCATGACGTAGATGGTATAGAATAAGGGGTGGATAATGTCCTGGGTTCGGCTTGGATAGAGTTAATTTTCACAAGAAGCTGGGAGGGGACACAGCCAGGATAGCTGACCCGAACTAGCCAAGAGGATATTTGATACCATATGACGTCATGCTCAGTATATAACCTGGGGGAGCTGGCTGGGGGGGGGAGGAGGGATTGCAGCTCGGGAACGGGCTGGGCATCGGGTTCCGGGTGGTGAGCAATTTCATTGTGCATCACTCGCTTCGTATATTCTTTTATTAGTATTATTGTTATTATTACTTCTCTCCTTGTGTTGTCCTATTAAACTGTCCTTATCTCAACCCATGAGTCTTTACCTTTTTCTTCCGATTCTCCACCCCATCCCACCGGTGGGGGGGAGGAGTGAGTGAGCAGCCGTGTGGTGCTTAGTTGCCAGCTGGGCCTAAACCATGACAATATTACATGAAATCTTTCATACATGGTTGTAGCTCTAATGGAGTTACAGCTGAAAACTGAGCTTATTAATTCTTTTCTTTTAAGGAGGTTTAATGTTAGGGAATTATTTTGCTATAAAGACTTTTAACCATCCTATAGAACAAGGCTTGTTAGGCTTGGCATAAATTTTCAGTAGTAGGATTTTGTAGGCTTATATGTTGAAAAAGGAGTCATGTTTTATCAGTGGATGACAAGGAGAGTGAAATTGGATATGTTTAGGTGGCAACAGGAGGAACATAACCTCTGCAAGAATCTCCTTGGGCATACACTAGTTTTGTTAACTCAGGCCAACAGAAGTTTTAAATTAGTTTAGTATTGGTCTCTAGAGTACAAAGTAGAGTCACAATAATCAGCCTACCAAAGATGCAAGCTCTCTTGCCTTTAGCTGACCTATGTGGACATGTGGGATCTACCTGAAATAGCCATCTTTGATCAGAGATGTTTCAGAGCAGGACAGAAAGCTGCTCCAGGTGGAGCGGCATGGTGCCCTGGTGCGCTCTGCTGGCTGCCCACCACAGGCTGTGGGGCAGAGCCTGGCAGCCTGCCGTCAGAACATGTGTGTCTGAATGACTGCTCTCCTCCCATGTCACGAAAAGTGTGACTTGTGGCAGGCTGAAAGATAGCATAGCTCCACAGGAATGTTTGGTGGGAGTTGGTCAGGTAAAATAAATAATTAACTACTTTAATGAAATAATATGGGGGAGAAACCTTTTGTTGCCAGCAAAAAGATCATCAGGCAAATGGAAGGAATTCTGTGAGTTCAGTATCTGTGAAATTTGGAAAAAAAGAGTTGAAGATGGATCACAGACCTTTCTCATTGCCTCTACTTTCCAGCGGCTCTGAGTCCTTCAGGTTGAGCATAAAATATTTTCTCCTGGAGAGGAGCTAAGCAGAGAGTATTTCTTTTCCATTGTTAATTTTATATAGTAATCTAGTGTGCACAAACCTGCAGCATATGCAGCCACTTCAGACCATATCCAGTGCGTGCATGCACGTTGATTTTAGACAAGTGGTGTCAGCTTTCTTTTTAGCATTCTGTCCTTTCTTCTTTCTCAGAGATTTTATAGCTCTGAATGCATCTGTAGTGCTCCATAATAAGACCTCTCTCTTTTTTCTGTTTTTTTCCTCTGATTCAAATCTGTGTGCATTTTTTAAATGTGCATGCAGATGAGTTTTGCCCCTCAGTTTCCTGGTAAGTTGCCACAATGGCCAGGAGGGTGGCAGAGGTTCTGCACCATTGCTCCGGGAAGTGCTAATGTGTGACCGAACGTGGCAGAGCCTTGTCACAGGAAGAGGTTCGCTCTTTCCTTTTTGTTGTTGCTGCTGTTGCATGAAGGACTATAGAAGGGAAATCTGGAGGGAGTGGTGAAAAGGAAAAGCATGGGGCGGCATTCAGCTCTGAGTTACATCACTGCAAAGTGGAAGTAATGGCATTTACTTCAGTCTGGCTGTGTGTGGAACGGCATCTTTACTAAAGAGATTGTGTGTTAAACACTGAAGACAGGATAAGATGTTATTTGTTGCCATCTACTTTCATCTACAATTAAAATACTTTAAAAGACAATAACCACAATGTAAATATCTGTTTTCTCATTATCTGTTTACCTCTGTATTTTCTCCAAGAGTTGTTTATCATTTATTTTTAATGATAATGAATAATTCTGGCAGGAGATTGAAGCTGGGCACATTACATATTATGGTAGTGTTATTTCCTTCATAGATACATTGCCAGGTTTTGTTTCATTTTATTTTGAAGGGCTGAGGATGAACAATACCACATCTTATTCTAATATTTCTAAATAAAATAAAAAAAAAAATTATGCATCTGACTGACATGCATTCAAGGCTCAGGTAGGTAAAACAGTCGAGCTGTTCTGCCCCTAGTATTTTGAAGTTCCTTGTTGGATGCTACCCATGGCTCTGCAGTGACAGTACATTGATTGGGACATTAGCTGCTACTGAGTGAGAATCCTTTACACCTCTCAAACTTCAGTGATTTCAATGTCTAATGATTGCAATATGCTCGTGATTAACTAGATTATATACTCTAGTGAAAAATTCTTGAATTGTGAGGTGAAGGCTGAGTGGGCTGGGGTGATGTTGGGACTTTCCTGCGTAGATTATTTCTATTTTGAAGTCAGTTGGTCAGAACTGCTGAGGTTTTTATTGTTGTACTTGATAAGTTTCAGGAGATTATTGCATAAAGAGTTTCATTTTGCTGCTGATTGGTATTTTGACTGAAATTAAATACATAAAAGGTTTCTACATTTAGCCTGTACCTCTCCACCTCAAGACTATGTAAATTGATGAGATGACATAAGCCTAACTAAAGAGAAAATGCAGTATAATTTCCTTTATATGGTCATATTTTGCCTTTATATTCCACTGATTTCAGTTAGACATTATTGGAGTAACTGAGGCAAATATTTAACGTTTGGCCAAATTTCATTTTGAAATAATTCTATTTATAGTTTGAATTGCTTTGATGTATTTTGCTGTCTTAATACCTGTAGCTGCAGTCATCTGCATAAAGCTGAAGCAATGATACTGGTTTTATTTACACTTGAAGAACTTAACCCTATGTATCTGCCTGGCCATGTAGCTATATATGTAATATATATTTATTTACAGAGGCTTCAGATACTCAGTAATTCCTTTGTTAGTATTATTTTCATTAACATTGACCATCTCACATGGTCAATGTCATGGTCAATAGCATTTTGAGAGAAGAATAAATGGTCAGGGGACTATCCATTAATTAAACTTGTGAGGGATTTTACTTTATCTGAGATTTCCATCAGGGTTCTTCAACATGTAACATGCCATGTTTATGTTCCTGATACAAGCATATGTTCATGTTGATGACGGGAAGTTGGGTCACTGAACTTTCAGCTTTCATTATTTCATAACCAGCTACTTCACAGTTACACTAGTAAAATGGCAAATGATCCTGCAGAGGTGTCTTGAGAAACAGCATGGTAAAAACATCTTTAAGAATAAAATCTAAGAACTTTATTTTCCGTTGAAAGTGAAGATGGAAGAACATACCAAGCAAGTGCCAGTGTGCTAGTAAGAATGCAGTGGGGCATTTGCATCAGAGAAACTTATACTTGTTGGCCTTTTGAACCATTCTCAAAGTATCTGTGGAATGAAATTTATTCATTTCTTATAGCACCTGTCTCACAACACGTACTGGCCCTGTATCTGGTTTCCTGTGCATTGGAGCTGCCAGTGTGGGGACCCAGCTCCCGGGAGGACTGGCAGGCTGCCGAGAAGAGGCTTTGCAAAGCCTCAGCAAATGAAGAGGGAATGTCCTGAGGTGCCTGGTAGGAAAAGCTGCCAGGCTTGTGTTGGGACATGCACTCTCAGGCAATTTAGGTACTTGCCTCCTGTCCAGAGTCTTGAAGCATTAAGTATCTACGCTAGCCCTTTTGTTCCAAAATACGGCTAAATATTTTGTGGCAGTGGTTCCCTTTCCTTCAGTAGCGTATGATCCACTTTGAGAGTGCATTCCTGCTCTAGTCCCCGGGGTAAAGATATCAGGATGTTCAACTGTGAGACTCCACAGTACTTCCAGCCCCACAATTAGGCTATTCTGGCCTGAAAACAGAGCTGGAGCCACTGGAGGAACCCAGTGCCTAAAAGTTTCTTAAAACCTCTGCATTGTCCAGGCACCTTCTCATTTGTCATTTAGCTGTGGAGGTTTCTAAAATTTGGTCTCACAATCCCTAAATCTTTTTGTATGCCTGTGACTAATTGTGTAAGACTGCTTGGATGCAGGCTCTGGAGCAGAAATGTAGGTTCTTAGGGGACACAGCTGGTTAGGAACGGAGATGTCAAAAGACTTTTTAATGAGCATTCAATCTTCTGTCAGCCAATGAGTTCCTTTTGTGAAGTGAAACTCATCTGATGTCAGTTGACATAGCTTCATGTATTTTTCAATGGAATTTTGCTCTAAATCCATCTTTTAATACAAAGCAGTTGTGAGATTCTTGCCTCACTGTGGTGTTTCGAGTAAAATGATGGTTGCAGCTCCAGCATACTGTCTGTGTGAGATTCGGGAGCCACTGAATTGTGAAGGATACATCAAGCCCTTGACATCTAGGATATATTTAATCAGTAAAGAAAAACAACAGATTATTTTTTTCACTGGTAAAGTCTGTGTATTCTGATCCCCAAATAAATATATCTCATTCTTACAACTTAACCTCAAGCTGCCTTGGTGCAATGTGGTTTATAACCAGTTTCTGCTCTCATGTGTTCTCCTTCTCAGATGGTATTTTTTAAAAAGGTTAGATATAATGGAGGAGAAGGTCTAGATTAGATTATCTTTCACAGATGGGTATTGCATTGATGAAACAATGTAATCCAATCATGAGCTTATGAACCTGAGGATCTGTACTGTATGAATGCGTATGCTTGCATTCAGATATTTGAAATCATGTTTAAGGTGTTATTTAATGGCATAGGGGAGGGTGACATATAGTTGCAGCAGCATGGACATCTGTGGATTTCAATGATTAGGAATGCTGTTAGGTCAATTTTAAAGCAATATGATTATGCAAATCTTGCCCTAATGTAGCTTTGGTGTATGTCTCGCAACTAAATGGATGCTGTTGTCATGTTTTATTATGAAGTCTACAAATGCAAAGGTTTAGTGACATCAGAGGATGTCACTGGCTTCACTGGAATGCTTTGGGACATTGCAGGAATAATGCTTTCTCACTGTCCCATGTCCAGCTTCATGCCTTCCAGTAGCTACACAGATTGAAAATTCAACTTGGGCCATAGCTCAGCCTATATACACAAAAACAATCCTCAGCTAGGTGTGCTGGAGCTGCCTTACTCCAGTCAGACTCAGAACGGATGTAGAGAAGGGTGTGACGAGGAGACAGTGGTGGAGAAAGTGGGGGAGAATGGGGAACAGAAGATGGCTGGATACTGATAGGAAAGAGGGAGTGACAAGGAGATACACATGTACATTGGAAGGGGAAATGGAAAGACATGTGTAAGAGCTTGAGTCAGAGAGAAAACGCTGCCAATAAGAGCATGTGAGGAAAGATCATGTCTGGAAAAAAAAGAAACCCTCTTGAGAAAAAAGGAGAGGATTTTAAAATGTGTTATATTCTAAAGAAATGTACCATTCCACATCAAAATGATTAAAATAGGCTAGGAATAGGAGTAAAGGGAAAAATACATTTTGTTGCTATATTTACAGGGACAAAACAGGCTACAGAAAAATAAAATAGAGCGAAAATCCTCAGAGCTAGCATTTTTGTTTCAGGCAAACAAATTAAAACTGTGTTAATTATAGAATAGCTTTTGGACGTATATGGCCTAGGTTTCTTATTAAAATACTTTACTTTTTGGCTGCAGTCTCAAAACTAAATACTTGCATACTTGTATGCATAAAGATGAAGGAGAAGTTTGTAGCATCTGTCTAATTGTCAATGGGATTTTAAGTATGGATTGCAATCCCGATTCACATAAATTTACTCATATAAAGAGGTTACAGCAGGGGATGCTCAGGTAAGGATTCAGAATGAAGTCTGCAGAATTATGTGGGGACTGTGGTAGGTAGAGTTACTGACAGGAGCTGCAGTGAGGTATGGGTCTGTTGCTGGTACTATTATGCATATTTTAAAAGCAGCTCATGGTATTCCAAAAGTAAAAACCTGAGACAAGACTGGGCATCATTTAAAAGGTAATATCCTTGATGCTTTTCAAAGTTCCTTTTAAAATGGAGATGTACAGTCTTGCTGGGACCTACATGAGTTAAAATGGAGAAGAGAGATAAGAAAAGTGGATCTGGACGGATTTGAAGATTTACAGAAATGTTTGAATTTGGAGACATTCGTATTGCTACAAGAAATCAAAGTTCACAGCATATACTGTTATGACCTGTCTCCTACCATTGTACCTGTTGTGAGTTAACCCCGGTGGGCAGCTCAGCCCCACACAGCCACTCACTCCCCCCCAGTGGGAGTTCAGCTGTCCCGGCTGTGTCCCCTCCCAACTTCTTGTGCACCCCCAGCCTCCTCGCTGGTGGGGTGGTGTGAGAAGCAGAAAAGGCCTTGACTCTGTGTAAGCACTGCTCAGCAATAACTAAAACATCCCTGTGTTATCAACACTGTTTCCAGCACAAATCCAAAACAGAGCCCCATACTAGCTACTATGAAGAAAATTAACTCTATCCCAGCCAAAACCAGTACAGTACTGTACTTTCATACTGATAATTCAAGAAATATCTAACACATAAACTAAGAGGATGTGTGTCAGTCTGCACTGACACTGGCATTTATGGGAATTTTTCCCCCTACAGGAAGAAGGAAATAAGTTGCTAATTATTTCACAGCTCAGCAAGTCCCTTTCTCCCCTTACTAATGACATTTAAATTGCAAACAATTTCCTTTGAAATGAATAAAGTTTGATGGAAGTATAACCAATCAAAAAAAGAAACTCATTCTCTTTTAATCTTTTTTATGCTTCTTTTCCCACATCTCAGACTGTAGATCACTTTGATCCTAAATTGTAACAATTCCTACCTACCTGGATTTGCATAAAATCCATAATAATGTTTTAAAGTGTAATTGAAGCATGTTAAACAAATATTTGTATATATTCCTAAGATTGCTTTAATTTATATATCTCGTGTTTCATATAGGTGTAGCTACTAAATCTGCATTAAACAAAGGTCGTCTTTGGTAAACTGAGACACCAGGGCACTTTTCTGGATTCAGGGAAATTAAGTCAGGTCAGGATAGCATTCTGCATTTTATTCTTCAGAGTATTTATTTACCTGACCAAAAGCTATTTTGCCTCCACTGATTCACTTTAAAATAAACCTTTGAGCACTTCTGTTCAACAGACATGGAAAAAAGTATGTCTGAGGGAGAATCTGATTTAATTCAGATCTTCCTTTTTAATTTAAGACTTCTGGTAGCAATGGGAACTCAGAGATATTCAGTGGACCTGAAAGAAAGATGAATGACATTTTTATGCTGTCATGTATTTAATCCATCAGTGCTGAGACACTTTAAAATTAAAATATATGGTTCCATTAACTGTTTCTTACTGTATACATTTCTTAAAGAAGAGTGTCTGATGTGCACCCTTAGAGCAGTGCAGGGCTGTGGGTTAGAGCCAGTCATCTGTGTACTCTCTGGAGGCAGTGGTGGGAATGTCAGCCCCCTGGCTCCCATTCTTTGAAGAGTTTCCTCTTTTCTGAAAGAGGAATAAGATTTAAGTAAATGGATGCTGCCAATGCTGTTTCTTAACAGCCTCCCTTCCAAAGCATTTCATTAAGATCTGCTGCTGAAACTGCATGACCACTGAGGTCTGTAGGTAGTTACATTTGCAGGCAGAGCAGCAGCTCTGTGTTTCTGCCGTGCGGAATTGCTGTATCTGAACGGTGGGATGTACTGGTCACACTCCTAGTCTACTCTTTGCTGTCTTGCATAGGAAGCCCATACATATAACCAAATATTCTCTGTACCAGAGCTTAGACTCTCCTAACCTTGCTCCCATTTAAGCATAAGTGTTCTGATTCTGCTGTGAAAGTGGCCTCTGTCTACCTGTAGATATATATATATTACAATACCTGTAGATATATAATATAATATCTGTAGATATTTGGCTTCTTTTTCTAAGGAACCTGAGGGTCTTCTGTACAAAGTAGCTCTCATTATTGAATAGTCTGCCCTTTGCGAGAAGTTTTTCTACTGCTATGCCTTCTGCATAGAAAGCATTTTGCATTGTGAATGTTGTTTTAGGTGTGTTAGAAATGCTTTGTCTGACAGGAAAGGGTTATCACGTATCCTAAAGATGCTCAGAGTGTGAATTCAGCTGACCTTCCCAGGTGAGTGTTTTGTCCTTGGCTGTCATATACAGGTCTACCTGGTCATCCATTGTGTTTTTGAAAAAGCACCATTGTCTGATCAGCATCTAATAGGTCTCCCTAGCTAGATCCTGATCTTTCAGAGAACCAAAGCAGTTTTTCGGGGGACACACTTTATATCGGTAGAGGCTTTTTAGAAACAGGTCAGACTTACTAGCTTCATCTCTTCACTGGTGTGGGTCCTCCTCCAGAAGTGAAGTGGTGGGGGTGAGAAAAGGGTAAACCAGAACAGGGAGTGGGATGCAAGGACACAACAAGCAAAGCTGCAGGGCTGCTGTTACCACAGCCTCCTCCTGTATGGTCAGTGGGAGATGGAGTTTGGGTCATGTAAATTATAGCTTCCATGTTTCTTTGGGTTTTGTAGAGGCTACCACTCTTTTTTTTTTCTCCACGTGTTCCCTGAACATGGGCACTCTGTTGTTACCCTTCTAGGCTTGGGACCGTGTAGCCTACAGGTCCCAATGCTGCTGATGCCTCAGGCTCTGCACTGCTTATTAACATTTGTTTCCAGAGCTTCACCTCCAGTGTGGATTTACACTTTAACAAGTAGCTGTCAAGCGAGAGGTAAAGGAAACAAGTAGATGGGTAGGTTCAACATGGGTTTCTTGTCTCAGTTTTGCTTAATTTAGCCTGTATTATAAACAGAGGTTGACTGGCTTATTTCTTTGCTGCTATGAAAAATCCTGTGGCCCTGGGTCAGGGTCTTCTGTGCTGGCTCTTGTCTGTGTAAACCACCTTCCCAGACCCCAGGCTGACCCTCAAATTTGAGGCTTGCCTGCCTGCTGGGAAAGCCCTACCTCTCAGCCTGTGTTAGGCTTGGCACTTCTGTCTGTATGTCCTTCCCTTCAGTGCTTCGGAAATCGCAAAAGGCAGCATTGGAGCCTGGACTCTGTTGTTGTTGTGGAAATTATTTATTTCCAAATGTAACACCTTTTTCAGAGAAAACAGAAAAGCCATTTTGTGTTGAAGTAACCTTACTCATTACTTACTAGCTCTTAATTACTGTGGTGGGGTTTTTTCCTGACAAATTGGTAGTTGTTATTGCTCTTTTTTTTAGCAGAAGGAACACAATTCAATACACTGTGAGAGTGAAAAGCAGCTGTTAGACATAAAAATAGAGGCAGTTCATAAAGGCAAAACAGAATTCATGTGTTTTATATATACAGATTCACCCACAGCACTACAGACAGCATTTTCAAGGTTTGCTTGTGCTATCTCCTTTTCTCTGTATTGATCGTTTTTAACTAAGGCGTTTGAACACTGCTGTAAAATTTTTGTCATGCTTTCAGTTGTACATGCATTTTTTTAATCTGCAGAAATACAGGCTTCAGATGCCTGATGCAGATACTCTTTTGTTCTGAGTCCTTCTCTCTTGCATGTTGCTTTCTGCTGTCTTGGCTTTCTTTGGGTTTTTTGTGCCTTGGTGGAGACTTGAAACTTGAGAGGGGACAAATGCACCTAGCATTATGCAACATTCCTCTCCTCTAGCTGCAGTTGCTGCCATCCCGCATGGCAAACCCCGCACAGAATCACACAGGTCTTATGTGTGTGAGGGCAGAAAGAAAGGCTGACATACTTGTCAGGGAAGACGCTACCTCTGTGTGCTGAACATAGTTTTGGAGAAGGAAACTATCAGTTTCAGAGGGATTACCGTATGGGTAGGACCTCATAATATGTTGCCAAAATTAATCTGATGACCATAGATTTTTTGAAAGGCTACTTTTTCCGTCTGCGTAGCTGTTTACACAGTGACTTTACAATAGAGATTTGGCAGAAAGGTTAGTATGTTTTAAGCACCAAAGAGTTCCTGTTTTGTAGTATATAGTATTCAACTGTGTTGGCAAAAATCGAAAAGGACTGTCGTGGTTTAACCCCAGCCAGCAACTAAGCACCATGCAGCCGCTTGCTCACTCCTCCCCCCCTCCCAGTGGGATAGGGAGGAGAATCGAAAAAAAGTAAAACTCATGTGTTGAGATAAGAACAGTTTAATAATTGAAATAAAATAAAATATAATAATAATAATAATTGTAATGAAAAGGGAGATAACAAAAAGAGAGAGAAATAAAACCCAAGAAAGACAAGTGATGCACAATGCAATTGCTCACCACCCGCTGACCGATGCCCATCCAGTCCTCGAGCAGCAATAGACTCCTCCCGGCCAGCTCCCCCCTGTTTATATACTGGGCATGACGTTCCATGGTATGGAATATCCCTTTGGCTAGTTCAGGTCAGCTGTCCTGGCCGTGCTCCCTCCCAGCTTCTTGCACACCTGCTTGCTGGCAGAGCATGGGAAACTGAAAAGTCCTTGGCTTAAGATAAGCGCTACTTAGCAACAACTAAAACCTCAGAGTGTTATCAACATTATTCTCACACTAAATCCAAAACCCAGCACTGTACCAGCTACTAAGAAGAGAGTTAACTCTGTCCCAGCCGAAACCAGGACAATATCCACCCCTTATTCTATACCATTTACGTCATGCCCAGGTCCCACACTTTCCAATATATCCCAATTAATCACCACCACTTTTCCTGTCTTTTGATACATATACACACAGATATCATTCCCACAGTCTATGGGCCATCTCTATCAAATGTCTGTTGAATTCATTTAGTCCTTGACTTTGGGCTCGATCTGTCGTTCAGGGCAGGAGAGATGATGTGTGGTGTTGGATTGTTGCATGCTGAAGCCAGTTCTGGTTCTGTCACTGCTGCGCTTCTCTGGTTCTATCATTGCTGCACTTTGCTTGGTTTCATCAAAGTTCATTCTTCATTAATCTGGGTGATTTTACTGTAATACCCTTGATATGGCATACAGCCACCATAGAAGTGATGATATACAGTGTTATATAGCAATCAACATCATACAATTTCATTCATTGGCTATTCTCACCCAAAATCAAATCTCCTTGAGGCACACATCGGACTTCCCCATCCTTCCGCATCACCCACCAAGTGCACCCAGGTCCTTGAGCAAAAGTAATCCCACGAATGGGTTTGCCTTTGCCTGAGACAGGAGTAACCCAGACTGTCTTCCCTAGCATATTTTTTATGTGCACTACAGGGACTTTATCCCCTTCTACAGTATGTAAAAGTTCTGATTGGGCAGGGCCAGCCTGATTGACAGATCGTCTAGTGTTGACTAACCAGGTGGCCTTTGCTAGATGTGTATCCCAATGTTTGAAGGTCCCACCACCCATTGCTTTCAATGGAGTCTTTAACAATCCATTGTATCGCTCGATTTTCCCGGAGGCTGGTGCATGATAGGGGATGTGATACACCCACTCAATGCCAACTCATTGGCAGTAATGAACTGGAGAGACGAAGAGGCGCCGACGGTGTATGATGTGGCTCACCAACTCTAGCAATATGAAGAAAATCTCTCTTCCTCCCTACGGGCCTGAGTCTCGGCTGTAGAAAAACTGTCCAAAAAGTGCGAAAAACTGTTCCAGGAGTTCCAGCAATTCAAAGAGGATAGGTCCTACTCCCCACCTGTACAGACCAGTATCTCAGCTATTAAGAGTAAGCGTTCTTCTGCTCGAGAGAGGATATAGAGGGTACACACCACGGGGTACTCTGTGGTTTTACCTGCGGGACCACGGAGAGGACATGAGGAAGTGGGATGGAAAACCTACCTCGACCCTAGAGGCACGGGTATGTGAGTTGCACGTGAATTGATGGCCAAGGGCGTACCCTTCTCTGTGCTGGGTATATTTCCCATCACTTTCCTTGTGAAAAGGGTCTCACACCTTTTTATCCACGTGCACTTTATGCTGATCAGGCCATGCAGCAACCCTTTTCGTTTCATGCGCTTTATGCTGATCAGGCCATGCACCGCCAAGAGCTGCAGCAAGAAACTTCCCTCTCTATTTCCACTAAGTCTGCTCAGGGAATTTTAACACTCACCCTTCGGTGCCTCCCGCTCCAAAGGTCCCAGGTGAACTCACCTGCTGCCAGCAGTCATTTTTTGTGCCTCTCAGCTGTCACATCCCTAATCTTTGTATGGTCACGGAAGAAATAATCAGTGTGGTGAGTTCAGTTTGTTGCAGAAAGTATTATTTTGTGCCTATGAAAGCAAGTCTATAGTACATGCCTGAAAGCCAGAAAGCAGTGTTTTAACTATCAACAACTCTTTTAGTACCTCAATTTCACCAGTATTGCATGGGAATAATGTTACTTTACTTCATAGTAGTATTCTGAGATTAATTAGTTCATGGTGCTTTATCGTTATTAAATCAGAACTGTCAAAGCTTGCCATCATTATGACATCTGAAGTTCAGGCAGCAAGAGTAGTTGCAATTTCAGCACCAGATGATCTCTGCTTCCACAGCTGAACTCTGTATATTTGCCTGCCGTGACTAGTGTGAAAATTATAAGGTAGTCCATTTATCTGCCTAGCAAACTTCATAATCTTTTCTTTTTTCTTTTTTTTTGCCTTTACTTGTTCAACATTTACATTTCTTTTTTCTTTGAACTACATATACAGTTGGTACTTTAAGTCTTTGTGGATATATACCTTAGGACTTGACATTTCAGTGCTTATCTTTTCCATGATTTGCAGGAAGAGAATTTCACAGTTCATGCTTGTGGCCATGCTAGTTATTTCCTCGGGGGTTTTGACATCCCTTGATATATCTGAAAGGTTTTCATTATAGTTTTGGGACTAGATGAGGAAAATGTCTTCATAACCAAGATGGTCTCTCATGTGTACAGCTATCCAGATCTGAAAATTTAAGTCAGAAGATGCAAATTCAAGGTGGAAATGGGTGAAACATTTGGGAAAGTGCAGGTGCAGAGGCTGTGCAGTTCCAGAGTTCAGTTCCTTGTTGTACGTAATCCAACCTAGCTGCAGACTGCTGCCCAAAGGCAGCTTTTTCATTGCCCCCTGGTAAAGAGGGATATGTGGCTATATTAATATCCCCTCCCTTCCACCAGTGAGTTGATTTGTTAGAAACTGATGATTATGGCTGCTCAATCATTAGAGGCAGCACAAGGGAGAGATGAAAGGGGTTGCTGGGTCTTGAGAGCAGTGAAAACGGTGAGAGGAGGGGAGAGAAAGGGATGTCTTTTTGGTGGCAGCCCACTGTTTAAGTCAAATTAACCACAATATGAAGCTGCTCTCTGAGGGATCTAATATTTATTTCACTGTGAGATCTTTCAGTACCACTGTAACTCACCGTCCTTTTTTCCACATATCTCCCCTGTCAGTCAGAACGTTTCACTCCCCCTTGGTTTTAGCTTGTTTTGCTTCATCCCTTGTATTTATACATTTGTCATCCCAGACATAGCTGTATGCCATACACATTCTGATAGAGAAAGCCATAAGCATCTTGCCTTGTTCCCCTGTGGTCTGGTTTGGATTTCATTAGGCATACACTTTCTGGTGTTTAGTTCCTCTGATGCCCAAGAAGAGGTGTGATACACACTGTAACATTTGCTCCTTCAGACTCATGTTTTTATGCAGAGAGCATGTTAAGAAAATCTCTCACTGTCTTGCTGCAGTGGCAGGAGCAGGCATATCCTTACTGCATGTAGACCAGTAAAGGATTCAGGAGCAGTTCTGCTCCTACTACGTTCTGCTTACAGCTGTCAGGTTGAGAATTAGCTATCATCATAAAATTTCCTTAGCCTTAATATTAATCACTGTAGAGCAGCAATGATGGTATTATGACTTCCAACTATCTGTATCTGCTAAAGCAGATAATTGTGATAACAAGGCAGCCACTCCCTCACGCTTGAAGATAAGAACTGGGAAAGGAGCAGGCATGTGTTAGACATGCTTTGGGGTTTGCCTACCTAATAATACTGCTGAGAATGAGATGGACTTACTGAAGATGATGTATTCTGGTGAGAGACCTGGCTGAAGCTCTGAATATAAAATTGAATAGGTTCTGTAGCATTGAATCCAAGGTATTTCTGGGTAACCCAGTGTCCTGGTTTTGGCTGGGATAGAGTTAATTTTCTTCCTAGTAGCTGGTACAGTGCTGTGTTTTGGATTTAGTGTGAGAATGATGTTGATAACACTCTGATGTTTTAGTTGTTGCTAAGTAGCGCTTATCTTAAGCCAAGGATTTTTCAGTTTCCCATGCTCTGCCAGCATCAGTCAGTGGGTGGTAAGCAATTGCATTGTGCATCACTGGGGTTTTTTTTCTTCCCCCCCCTCCTTTTTTTTTGTTATATTCCTTTTCATTACTATTATTATTATTATTATTATATTTCATTATTATTATTGTTAGTATTATATTTTACTTTAATTATTAAACTGTTCTTATCTCAACCCACGACTTCTACCTTCTTTCCCAATTCTCCTCCCCATCCCAATGGGAGCAGGGGGGGAGTGAGGGAGTGTCTGCGTGGTGCTTGGCTGCTGACTGGGGTTAAATCACGACAGTCCTTTTTGGTGCCCAATGTGGGGCCTGAAAGGTTGAGATAACAACAGATCTGACCAGAGTGTATTAAAACAAATTTGTTATAAGCATTCATTGTATTAGTTTAGTAGTTGCTGGTCACAATGTTGGGTTATTGGCTCTTAGAGTTGTGGTGCTCGTTCTTAGAGTTGTGTTATGTAGCACCTCACTTGCTGTATATAGTCCCTGTGCTGCTGCTTATCACCCATAAGGTGAGGTGGATTAAGGTTTTCGCTTTGCTTTACTATGTAACACTGGTTTATGGTACGATAAAATTATCGGTCGTGGGACTAATCTGGTATTTGTACTCAGCATTGCCGTTATCTCCGTACTTCGGGAGCTATCTAGCAGAAACTGTTAATAATTACACCCTTTACCTTTTCTCCTCAGAGAGCCAATCTATGGGGGAGACACCTTCCTTCACCTTCCCCTCCTCCTCCAGGCTAATTACAGTAGTGTTTGAGAATTTTGAAAATTTTGAATATCCTTGGAGTGTCTAAACTAACATGGTCCTATTGCTAGGAACTCGCATGTTCCTGAATGTGGTTCAGGTCTTGTTCAGGGTTAAACAACTATTTAAGAGGATCACCCAGAGATCTGCCCAAGGCTGGAGAGTTATGAGTGGCAGGGTGTGTGGGGTAGCATGGGCAAATGCCTAGGACGGTGGGCACCTCCAGTGTTTTGGAACTTCACCCTTGAACAAGTGCAGAATCCTGAAAACCTAGTAGAACATTTGGAAAAAGCATGTTGTCACCCCGACAATTCCAGGGAGACACAAATCACTGCAATGTGCTGGGGCCTGGCCCATGCCTACCGAGCCCTGTTCAACACTGTTTAGTACCCTCAAGGGGAAGAGAAGGTCTCTGGATCTGACAACAAAATGACAGGCACTGCAGCCACTCCGACCCCCATGACAGGCACTAAAGCTGAACCAGAGAACCAACCCATGCCGGTATCAGTTGACCCTGTACAGAAGAAGAAATACTCAAAAAAGACAGCTCGCTTAGCGAAGGATGAAGATGAACCAGGGTCATCACGAGAACAGGAGGAAGAGGCAGAACCAGAGATAATCACCCGATCCCTATCCCCGAGTGAGCTGCGAGATATGCGAAAAGACTTCAGCCATCGTCCAGGCGAGCACATTATCACCTGGCTGCTCCGATGCTGGGATAATGGGGCCAGTAGCTTGGAATTAGAGGGTAAGGAGGCCAAGCAATTGGGATCCCTTTCTAGGGAAGGGGGCATTGACAAGGCGATTGGAAAAAAGACACAAGCCCTCAGCCTCTGGAGGCAACTTCTATCGGGCGTGAGGGAAAGGTACCCCTTCAAGGAAGATGTTACATGTCACCCAGACAAGTGGACCACCATGGAGAGAGGTATCCAGTACCTGAGGGAATTAGCTGTGTGGGAGATGGTTTATTATGACCCAGACGATGGGCAGTTACCCACAGATCCAGATGAAGTCCAATGTGCATGACTCGTGGTGGAAGTTTGTACGGGGCACACCATCGTCGTATGCCAATGCATTGGCAGTAATGGACTGGAAAGACGAGGAGGGACCAACAGTAGATGAATTGGCTCGCCGACTCCGGCAATACGAAGAAAGTCTCACTTCCTCCCTCGTCGCGGCTGTGGAGAAACTGCCAGACATACTAGCCGAGAAATGGTCCCGAGAGTTCCAGTGATCTGAGGATAAGTTCTGCCTCCCACCTGCACGGACCAATATCTCAGCTCTTAGGAATAAGCGTCCCTCTGCTCAAGAGAGAGGAGAGAGAAGGTACACACCACGGGGTACCCTGTGGTTATACCTGCTTGACCACGGAGAGGATATGAGGAAGTGGGATGGAAAACCTACTTCAATCCTAGATGCACGGGTACGTGAATTGCGAGGAAAACCAATCACAAATGAGGATTCTTCCAGGAAAATTGCTGCTTCAGGCTCCAGTGAGCACTGTGAGCAGTGTGCCAGACAGAGTGGAAGGGCTGATCTTACTCCTGACCCTATGAGAAGGAATTCTAATCCATTTTTACAAAAAGTGAGTGGAGAATCCTATGACCGGGACTAGAGGGGCCCTGCCTCCAGCCAGGCGGAGGAGAGGGACAACCAGGTTTACTGGACTGTGTGGATGCGATGGCCTGGCACATCACACCCACAGGAGTATAAGGCTCTAGTAGACACCAGTGCACAGTGTACCCTAATGCCATCAAGCTATAAAGGGGTAGAACCTATTTGTATTTCTGGGGTGCCAGGGGGATCCCAACAGCTAACTGTATTGGAGGCTGAAGTAAGCCTAACTGGGAATGAGTGGCAGAAACACCCCATTGTGACTGGCCCAGAGGCCCCATGCATCCTTGGCATAGATTATCTTAGGAGAGGATATTTCAAGGACCCAAAGGGGTATTGGTGGGCCTTTGGTATAGCTGCCTTGGAGATGGAGGGAATTGAACAGTTGTCCACCTTGCCCGGTCTCTCTGAGGACCCTTCGGTTGTGGGGTTGCTGAGGGTCAAAGAACAACAGCTGCCAATCGCTACCACAAGGGTGCACTGGCAGCAATATCGCACCAACCGAGACTCCCTGATTCCCATCCATAAGTTGATTCGTCGACTGGAGAGCCAAGGAGTGATCAGCAGGACTCGCTCACCCTTTAACAGCCCCATTTGGCCAGTGCGAAAGTCTAATGGAGAATGGAGACTAACAGTAGACTATCGTGGCCTGAATGAAGTCACGCCACCGCTGAGTGCTGCTGTGCCAGACATGCTAGAACTTCAATATGAACTGGAGTCAAAGGCAGCCAAGTGGTACGCCACAAGTGATATTGCCAATGCATTTTTCTCAATCCCTTTGGCAGCAGAGTGCCGGCCACAGTTTACTTTCACTTGGAGGGGCGTCCAGTGCACCTGGAATCGACTGCCCCAGGGGTGGAAACACAGCCCCACCATTTGCCATGGACTAATCCAGAGTGCACTGGAACAGGGTGAAGCTCCAGAACACCTGCAATACATTGATGACATCATCGTATGGGGCAACACAGCAGAAGAAGTTTTTGAGAAAGGGGAGAAAATAATCCAAATCCTTCTGAAAGCTGGTTTTGCCATAAAACAGAGTAAGGTGAAGGGACCCACACAGGAGATCCAGTTTTTAGGAATAAAATGGCAAGATGGACGTCGTCACATCCCAATGGATGTGATCAACAAAATAGCAGCTATGTCTCCACTGACTAGTAAACAGGAAAAGTAAGCTATTTGTTGTAGGTTTTTGGAGAATGCATATTCCAAATTAGAGTCTGATTGTAAGCCCTCTCTATCGAGTGACCCGGAAGAAGAATGATTTTAAATGGGGCCCTGAGCAACAACAAGCCTTTGAACAAATTAAACGGGAGATAGTTCATGCAGTAGCCCTTGGGCCAGTCTGGGCAGGACCAGATGTTAAAAATGTGCTCTACACCGCAGCCGGGGAGAATGGCCCTACCTGGAGTCTCTGGCAGAAAGCACCACCAGGGGAGACCTGAGGTCGACCTCTAGGGTTTTGGAGTCGGGGATATCGAGGATCTGAGGCCCGCTATACTCCAACTGAAAAGGAGATATTAGCAGCATATGAAGGAGTTCGAGCTGCTTCAGAAGTGGTTGGTACTGAAACACAGCTCCTCTTAGCACCCCGACTGCCGGTGCTGGGCTGGATGTTCAAAGGGAAGGTCCCTTCTACACATCATGCACCTGATGCTACGTGGAGTAAGTGGGTTGCACTGATCACACAATGAAGTCGAATAGGAAACCCCAGTCACCCAGGAATTCTGGAAGTGATCACAGACTGGCCAGAAGGCAAAGATTTTGGAATATCGCCAGAGGAGGAGGTGACGCGTGCTGAAGAGGCCCCAATGTATAATAAACTGCCAGAAAATGAGAGGCAATATGCCCTGTTCACTGATGGGTCCTGTCGCATTGTAGGAAAGCATCGGAGGTGGAAGGCGGCTGTATGGAGTCCTGTACAAGTAGTTGCAGAAACTGCAGAAGGAGAGGGTGAATCGAGTCAGTTTGCAGAGGTGAAAGCCATCCGGCTGACTTTAGAAAAATGGCCAATACTTTATACTGACTCCTGGATGGTGGCAAATGCTCTGTGGGGGTGGTTGCAGCAATGGAAGCGGAGTAACTGGCAACACAGAGGTAAACCCATTTGGGCTGCCCCATTGTGGCAAGATATTGTGTCCTGGCTAGAGAACCTGGTTGTGAAAGTACATCATGTAGATGCCCACGTACCCAAGAGTCGGGCCACTGAAGAACATCAAAACAACCAGCAGGTGGATCAGGCTGCTAGGATTGAAGTGGCTCAGGTCGATCTGGATTGGCAGGATAAGGGTGAATTATTTCTGGCTCGGTGGGCCCATGACACCTCAGGCCATCAGGGAAGAGATGCAACATATAGATGGGCTCGTGATCGAGGGGTGGACCTGACCATGGACACTATTGCACAGGTCATCCATGAATGTGAAACATGCGCTGCAATGAAGCAACCCAAGCAGTTAAAGCCTCTTTGGTATGGGGGACGATGGCTGAAATACAAATATGGGGAGGCCTGGCAGATTGACTATATCACACTCCCACAAACCCACCAAGGCAAGCGCCATGTGCTTACAATGGTGGAAGCCACCACCGGATGGCTGGAAACATATCCCGTGCCCCATGCCACCACCTGGAACACTCTCCTGGGCCTTGAAAAGCAAATCTTATGGGGACATGGCACCCCAGAAAGAATTGAGTCAGACAACGGGACCCATTTCCGGAACAGTCTCATAGACACCTGGGCCAAAGAGCACGGCATTGAGTGGGTGTATCACATCCCCTATCATGCACCAGCCTCTGGGAAAATCGAGCGATACAATGGATTGTTAAAGACTACATTGAAAGCAATGGGTGGTGGGACCTTCAAACATTGGGATACACATTTAGCAAAGGCCACCTGGTTAGTCAACACTAGAGGATCTGCCAATCGAGCTGGCCCTGCCCAATCAGAACTTTTATGTACTGTAGAAGGGGATAAAGTCCCTGTGGTGCACATAAAAAATATGCTAGGAAAAACAGTCTGGATTATTCCTGCCTCAGGCAAAGGCAAACCCATTCATGGGATTGCTTTTGCTCAAGGACCTGGGTGCACTTGGTGGGTGATGCGGAAGGATGGGGAAGTCCGATGTGTGCCTCAAGGGGATTTGATTTTAGGTGAGAACAGCCAATAGATCAAATTGTATATTAATTGCTATATCATTCGCCCAGGAACCTCTCCTCCGGCCCTGCATTTCGCGCCAGGTCTCGTTAAATTAATGATGACACTGCATGTCATCATTATTATAATTGTTATATGCTATATTAATGGTATTACAGTAAGAATTACTTAGATTAATGAAGAATGAACTTTGACAAAACTGAGTGAAGGGCAGTAGTGATGGAACCAGGACTGACTGCAGCATGCAACAATCCAACACCACACACCATCCTCCTGCTGTGCCCAATGTCACCCGCCTGCCGCACCACACTGAAGCCCAATTCTGTTCTGCCGACTGAGCGGACTTTGCACCATCCCTCCTGCCCAGACAGACTGTTACAACAGATGGAGCCCAAAGTCATGGACTGAATGAACTCAACAGACATTTGATAGAGATGGCCCATAGACTGTGGGAATGATATCTGTGTGTATATGTATCAAAAGACAGGAAAAGTGATGGTGATTAATTGGGATATATTGGAAAGTGTGGGACCTGGGCATGACGTAAATGGTATAGAATAAGGGGTGGATATTGTCCTGGTTTCGGCTGGGACAGAGTTAACTCTCTTCTTAGTAGCTGGTACAGTGCTGTGTTTTGGATTTAGTGTGAGAATGATGTTGATAACACTCTGATGTTTTAGTTGTTGCTAAGTAGTGCTTATCTTAAGCCAACTTCTCTACTAAGAAGAGAGTTAACTCTGTCCCAGCCGAAACCAGGACAATTATTAGAAATTCTTCCCATTTCCAACCTAACTGCAGGTAGTAAAGCAGCACCCACCCACTTGTTCTTGCACAAACATTTTCCTTTACATTAAATAGATGCTCTTTCTTTTGGAATGTTGTCAGAGACAAGCCACAGTCATCTCAACTTTTTTTTTCTTGGCCTCTCTGGTTGGATCCCTATTGTAAGGATGATTCTCCCTCTGCCCGATCATTCAGTTTGGGAATGGCTGTGAAGAACCTGGGACATGAGGTCTGATTTCAGACCGCAAAATAAACTCCCATCTTCATCTTTGCACTTTGGCTTATTATTTTAGGTAGGGCCTATTAAATCAGTAGTAAATGTTTATTAACTTTCACTTTGACAAGTATATATGATTAAAAGAAAGACACTTCTAAATTAGAGATTTGTAACTGAAGGCCATAGCTTCTTGTTCATGGGTGCATTTCATTTATTCTGTTGAGCTGGAAAATATTTCAGCCATTTAAAAAGCAGCAGCTGTTAACCTGGCATCTCATAAGGGAATGTTTGCATTTTTTTTTGAACCATCTGTTCTTAGTATCAGACAGTAGTGTAAATTAAGGAACTCGGTGTTCCCCAGTATTGTCTAACAGTCTCATTTATTGGACTTGGCTGTTCCATTGTAACAACTTAAAATACAGTTTGATAAGTTGTAGATACACATATGGTAGAGGTGGATGGGTCTGTGGAGTGAAGAAGTACTTTAATGCAAGCATATGTTGCACTGGGTTCTGCTAATAAAAATTGTATCTAGAAAATCTATCCTAATGATTAATGGGATGGGTGTCACTTTCTTTTTCTTTTATATAAAAAATGGAAATGTTAGGATAAAATTAAAGCAGGTGCAAATATATATGAATATTTTATATTTCACATAGTTGGTTTTCTGACCTTGGTGGGGAGTCTCAATACATGGCATATAGACATAGCTCAAAAATGGTTGTAGAAGTACTTTGTTTTCCCCTGAAGCTAAAAAAATAAAAGCTCCAGCACCATTTTTTTTCTTTGGTGTGTATTTTGTACTTACACCAGATATGCTATACATAATAAAACTATACTTACTTCTACTTTGCATATTAAGGAATGGCGTAAGCTAGTTCTTGCATTCTTCACTAGAGCCACAGCGATGTATGAGCTGCAAACTGGGCCCTCAGCCAAGATTCATTTCATATGTGTACTTAGTGCAAGGGCGTGCCTTCATTTCTCAATGCATGTCTTCAATGTTTTGTAGGGTTTCTTGACATGGACACAGATGTATTCCACCTAGCTTTAGGTACTTACCTGGAACTGATGCTTCTGCTCCAATAGGTGGAATTGATGTGAAGACTATTTTATTTAATATAACTCTCTAACTTTCTTGCATTAATATAGCATTTTATTCTTTCTTACATTTACTCTCTCATATTTTTGCCTTCTGGTTTTGGTTATTTCATTCTGTGATATTTGACTATGTGAAGGGTGAATGATCAAAATAAGCTGTTTTTCTTCGTGCATTCTCTCTTCAGCTGTTCTGTTTTCCTCAGGGAAAACATCTGTTTTCCCCTCTCTGCATTTTAGAGAAAGCAAGGAGATACAAATCTCTCTTTTTGTGTAAGTCTTTCAGATTCCTGTATTATATCAATAGATGCTCTCCTCTTTGAAATCCATGATTTCTAGACTGTTTACTGAAGTGGGACCATTTAGCCTGGCATGCTGTATTAAATGATGCAATGCTGTAGCTTTTGTTTCAGTTCTGCATTACTGTGTAATGAAGATAATTTAGCACTGTTGACACAGTATATGCTTGAGTTTGAGTTGTGTCAATAATATATTTCCAATATATTTTGTAGAAATTCCTTAAGAAAGGAATTTTAATAATGCATGGAGAAGGTAGGGGTTCTGCTAATGAACAGACTCCAAAGTAACCAAAACAATACTTTAGCTAGGATCCATTTTAGTGTATTTGTAAGTAGGCAAAATGTGAACCTTGTTTGGAACTCTAGGAGGATCATATTAAATGGCCTTAATAGCTTTGCACTATGTATTGGGTTTGCGTAGCAAGGTTTTGGTAGCGGGGGGGGCTACAGGGGTGGCTTCTGTGAGAAGCTGCTAGAAGCTTCCCCCATGTCCAATAAAGTTAATGCCAGCGGGTTCCAAGACGGACCCGCCGCTGGCCGAGGCCGAGCCAATCAGCAACAGTGGTAGCGCCTCTGGGATAACATATTTAAAAGAAAGGTAAAAGAAGTTTCAGGGGAGTTGCAGTTGCAGCCAGAGAGAGCGGAGTGAGAAGATGTGAGAGGAACAACTCTGCAGACACCAAGGTCAGGGAAGAAGGAGGGGGAGGAGGTGCTCCAGGCGCCGGAGCAGAGAGATTCCCCTGCAGCCCCTGGTGAAGACCATGGTGAGGCAGGCTGTCCCCCTGCAGCCCATGGAGGTTAATGGTGGAGCAGATATCCACCTGCAGCCCATGGAGGACCCCACGCCAGAGCAGGTGGATGCCCGAAGGAGGCTGTGACCCCATGGGAAGCCTGTGCTGGAGCAGGCTCCTGGCAGGACCTGTGGACCCGTGGCCCCGTGGAGAGAGGAGCCCATGCTGAAGCAGGTTTGCTGGCAGGACTTGTGACCCCATGGGGGACCCATGCTGGAGCAGTCTGTTCCTGAAGGACTGCACCCCATGGATGGGACCCATGCTGGAGCAGTTCATGAAGAACTGTAGCCCATGGGAAGGACTCACATTGGAGAAGTTCGTGGAGGACTGTCTCCTGTGGGAGGGACCCCATGCTGGAGCAGGGGAAGAGTGTGAGTCCTCCTCCCCCTGAGGAGGAAGGAGCGGCAGAAACAACGTCTGATGAACTGACCCAAACCCCCATTCCCCGTCCCCTGCGCTGCTCGGGGTGGGAGGAGGTAGAGAAAATCAGGAGTAAAGTTAAGCCTGGGAAGAAGGGAGGGGTGGGGGGAAGGTGTTTTTAAGATTTGGTTTTATTTCTCATTATCCTGCTCTGATTTGACTAGTAATAAATTAAACTAATTTTTCCCCAAGTGGAGTCTGTTTTGCCCGTGACAGTAATTAGTGAGTGATCTCCCTGTCCTTATCTCGACCCATGAGCCTTTCGTTATATTTTCTCTCCCCTGTCCAGTTGAGGAGGGGGAGTGATAGAGCGGCTTTGGTGGGCACCTGGCATCCAGCCAGGGTCAACCCACCACACACTAATATTATTATTTAGTCATTATGGGGACAGTGGGATTTGGGTTTTGTGCTTTATTTCCTTACTTGACCAATATAGCCTATGTGGCAAGTCTCAAGGGAATAATAAATATACCTTCTATACCCTCAGGTTGTGGAGAGTTTCCTATGCTCACACCAGCATTTTTATTATTATTTTTTATTATTTATTACCACTGACACTTAGATGGGAATTGTTAATTCTTTGTCCTAATATGAACGGAGAAAAGAGGGAGAATATTAATAATACAGAAGTCTGTGTATTCTCTAATGAGGCTTATGCTTCTCATCCCTTTTAGTGTTTTTGAGTAAATACTCTATAATACTTGGAAGTATAGCCCAGGGAGGATTTTAATTGCGAAGTGCAATTTTCAGCTGAAGTTTGTTTTTCTCTCCCACCAAGAGGCAAAGAAGTCCCTGGTGGAAGTGGTGCTGAGATAAGTTTTAGAAGGACTGAATAAACTGAGGGGATGGAGCGGTACTAGGCCTCCCTGACAACTTAGTTCAAACTTGCTTTTCCATACACCTTATTTCTCAGTCATCAGCATCTACTAAGAATTCGAGGAGAACTGGTCCTAGTTGCGTAGCAGTTTTTATTATGTATAGAAATATTCACTGAAAACTATTACACTTATTTCACTGTTTAGTCTCCTAAGGTATTAGTTATTGTGGTGAGGATTTATCAGTGGTTATCTGCAGGAGTTTGAAAAGATCATCTTAGTGCCTCCTACTGGAGCATAGGATCTCATTGCTGTCACCATCAGGTCAACCATCCTGCTAGGCAGGAAAATAATTGGAAGGTCTAGGTCAGTCATCTGTCCAACATATATAGGCGAACCTACATTAAAGTCAGAAAAGTCACATCGTCTTATGCATCATTGTCCTGGTTTCGGCTGGGACAGAGTTAACTCTCTTCTTAGTAGCTGGTACAGTGCTGGGTTTTGGATTTAGTGTGAGAATGATGTTGATAACACTCCGATGTTTTAGTTGTTGCTAAGTAGCGCTTATCTTAAGCCAAGGACTTTTCAGTTTCCCATGCTCTGCCAGCAAGCAGGTGTGCAAGAAGCTGGGAGGGAGCAGAGCCGGGGCAGCTGACCTGAACTAGCCAAAGGGGTATTCCATACCATGGAACGTCATGCCCAGTATATAAACAGGGGGGAGTTGGCCGGGAGGCGCGGATCGCGGTTCGGGAACTAACTGGGCATCGGTCAGCGGGTGGTGAGCAATTGCATTGTGCATCACTGGTTTTTTTTTCTTTCCCCCCCCCTTCTTTTTTTTGTTATATTCCTTTTCATTACTATTATTATTATTATATTTCATTATTACTATTGTTAGTATTATATTTTACTTTAGTTATTAAACTGTTCTTATCTCAACCCACGAGTTTTACTTTTTTTTTTTCCTTTCCTCCTCCTCACCCCACTGGGAGGGGGAGGGGGGAGCAGCTGCGTGGTGCTGAGTTGCTGACTGGGGTTAAACCACGACAATCATGTATTTGCAAAGTCCTGGTATGGACATTCCCTCCCTGCTTACATGCAGGATCTCACATCTAAATCCATGAGTTTTAGTCCAGTTTTGCTGTGTATTTGTGTGTTTCTGTAGTATGAGACCTTGATCGAAATGAGATTATAGCTTTGCTTGGATAGGTACTCTCGTAATATATATCTGTGCAAGGCACAGGAAGCCCTACTCTTGCCTGAGTTAATGTTGTACAAGTAATTAATTTAAGCTGTTCATAATTAAATTCAATTAAAGTGATTTTTCGTAATAAATTGTCTAATTGTAAAAGTTTGTAAACATCTCATCTTAGATACTGACCTAATATTATTTCTTGTCTTCCTTATTGTGTTACTGGCAAGGAAATTGCAAAACAAACAAACATTACTGTTCCTGGTGACCCCTGGGCTGTTCCTGTGTCCTTTGTGCTTGCCTTACCTGGCAGCTCAATGCGGCAAAGTTGCCCCAGTGTAAACTTCTTATTTCAGCCCAAGACATTTTGCACATTGGCTCCCATGGAGCTTCTGCTCCTGTTTTCCCTCTAGAGTTCCTTTTATTATCTCTTTGCAATGAAATGTGTGTTTGGTTGGTTGGTTATTTGCCTTGGGTGATGTATCACGTGCAAGAGGGTCTGCCACTGTGTTAAATATGGAATACTTAATCCATTCAGGCCACAGAGGACACGAGGTTCCTCAACTACAATTTCCAGGATGCACTGAGGCCATATAAAAATATTTCAGTTGGAAGATATTTACCATTTTGATTGAAAACTCATCTGTAGGAAGCATATGCTTCTCATGGAATTTTTTGGTTTAGTGGAGACATGATTTTCAATGTTTAAATAAATAATGAGGAATTTTTAAACCCTTTCCATTTAGCATAATGAACTGTAGCCCTTTTAGAGCTCTATGCAGACCAAGAGAGGAGAAATGGATGTGAAGAGAATGTGAGAAAATAAAATGCAGAAGAAAATTGGGAAGGAGGAAGAGAATCTGATAGGCAAATCAGGAAGAAAGACGTCTTGGGGAAGAGAGGGAATGGAGGGTTTGACTGTCTCGCCATATTAGAATGAATTTAAGTTTGTCTGTATATCAGTAAGTGATTAAAAGAACAGAACAAAGAGAAACAAAAATTATCCCTTCAGTAATTTTAAAGCAATGTAATTTGAAGTGCAGGAATCCTTACCAAAAGTCTTTTAAATAATTTCTTTCATAAACAAATGTGCACTTTAAAATTGTAAACATAAATTATAAGAAAAATGCTTTGGAAATCTTAGCTTTCCACAAAATTTGCAGGCTTCTATTTTCATGGACAACAATGCTTTCCTAGAGTTATTCTGTATTTGAAATTTAGATTTTAGAAACTGTCAAATTAATGCAACCAGATTTTATTTGTATGCTGAAAATACAGTAACATACACATTTTTAAGTTAAAAATAGTCCTGAATTTATTGTTGCTTAAGTTTTTCTACAGGATAGAGAAGCAAGTTGGCATGGAATATGAATAGTATTTTTTCAGGCTGCTCAGTCCTGAGAATTAGATTAGGTGGGAATGTGGAAAGCAAGTGTTCTTCTGTCTCCTAGCTGAGGGTGGCAGAGGCCCCTGGGTCACCTGGAAGAGCTCAGTTGGCATTCTTTACAGAAAGCCAAGTGTTGCACTTCATCTAAACAAAATGCTTTATATTGGGGGAGAGGGACAAGTGTTTTTTTTCTTTTAATATTAAAAATAATCTCCGAGGCCCCTACAGGATTGTGTGTCATGTTTGCCATTGGCTTTCTTCTATTTTTATTCCAGTGCCTTTTGTTTCCTTTCTGTTTCTCATATTGATCATTGTGAAATATGTATCAGCAAAGATATTTCTGCCAGACTTCTGACCTCAACATATCTAAATGAAGTGCCAAGGGTGAAAAGTTTATCTCTCTGCAAAGGAGGTAACAAGCTATCACTGAAAGTACAAGATTGTCATCTAGATCAGTTTGAAACTGAGGGAAAGAGAAAGAAACCATTCTTCATTCTTTTTTGTGTTAGGGTGTAGGGCATGAATGGATTAAAAAGCCCTCTGAGATAAGAATTTGCAGATGTTTCATATTTTGCTTGAGGGCTCTGTTCTGACCTGCATGTAAAAGAAATAAAGTATAATACAATACCTTGAAAGACAGATGAATCTTTAAGCCCTGTGAGGACAAATCTTGTGTTATTCAGTGATATATTGGTTTGGAGGTTCACAACTAAGGAGAGATTTGATAAGCCTGCAAATATTTTAGATGAGTTATGACTACTCATGACTAACATGGAATTTGAATCCTGAGTGAAGACATTGTCCTTGGACAATGGTCCAGTGAAACCTGAGCTCTCTGAAGTTCTACAGATCTTCTGAAAACAGTTGTCTCTTGTTTGGCAGATGATCTGTGTTTAGCCAGTATTTCTGTACCACAGACTCAGACAGATATGGACAGCATATGGCCCATGTTTATGACTCTAGACTTACATGGTGAATGTACTCTATTGTGGCTATATCTCTAATCCTGGAAGATATGTCTAGGGTAGTTTCTTCACTGGACTCAATATAGAATAGCAACTCATACTAGATTTTCTTGGCCTAGCACCTGCATTTGTCAAGATTTCAGAAGTGAAAAGGTTCACCAAGAGAAATAACCATCCATATACGACAGCTGTCAGCTCTTTGTGTCAGCAGGTTTCAAGAAAATCATACTTGAATTGGAAATGCAGTGAACAGAAAACCTTAGTGCCTCTTCTGATGCACTGTTTTGCAGTTTGGTAGTGCTCGTGCCTCTGTTGTTTCTTTTTTTGTTTCTTCATCACATCGTACAAACATTAGTGAATCCATTTGGTGTTACCCACCTTGGGTCTGCGGTCAGTAAAAAGTGCCCAGGTTATTTGGTATTGACTTGAGAGATAAAGAGTGTGAAAAGGCATCTTCAGATCTGCTCTCAGATCAGCAGCTGCTGGGTTGAGGAGTTTATACACACAGGTGACTGATTATTCTGTCTATATCTTTAGGGCTGCTCACACTAATGCTCTCTGAAAGCACTACTCTTTTGGGTATACCTGTGGTTGCTTGTGAAAATTTTTGTCTCTGCCTGAAAGCACCCATCCTCTCTCTTTGTATGAGCAAACCTTGATCCTTTCCCCTTATAAATGTAAAATCAAAGTCAGTCTGCAAGACTGTACTATCTCAGAGATCTATGAACCGTGTCAAATATTTGTTATTGGACAGGTTTAGCTGGACACTTGCATTTTTAATGGTTGTAACAGAGCGTGTACCTGGTGCTGTGTAATGTTTAAACCTGAATAAATAAATAAGCTTATCTAGCAAATAAGAAAAGAGCACGGGAAGGAATTCCTGAGTCGTCACAGGCAACCCTATAATGTAATGACTTTTGCAACACAGCAAAGCATTAGAGAAAATGGTCTCAAAATAACAAGAGACACTTGAATTTAAATTAATATATATTCATATTTCACTGAAAATGAGCATAAATGCCTTCCCTCAAGCTAAGAACAAGGCAACTCTTTATTTACATTTATGTACAAAGCGTAGGACTTGTTGGGGCAATCTGCGTTTTGATCACCTCCTGTACAGAGAGAGTTCCTCTGCCGCCTCCTCCACGCAGAAAAATTTCTTCTTTTTAATGCTTGCTCCTTCCGTGGGGGCAAGGAACAAAGCGTACTGGTCTCCCTCTCAGCTGGCCTCGGCCTCTCCCCTCCACAGCAGGCAGGGAGGCACATGTGGGTAAGGGCAGAATGGATGCTCAGTGCATGGGAGGCTCTTCAGGTTGCAGAAGAGGTGTGGGCTGGGGTCCCCATCTCTGCTGGAAGAAAGGGATACTGGAGGTGTATGGGGGCAGTGTGCGATACTGGAGGGCAAGAGGTGCCCACTGCTGCTTATCACCTGATGAGAGCTTTCTGATCCCCCTTGAAACTAGCTCCTCCTATCTCCCTACCTTTCCAAAAAAAACCACTTTTTCTGTCATCCCCTTTCAACCCACTGGAGTTTTGTTACAGCCGCTCCAGGATGCATGCTTTGCCATTTCTGGGAAAGACTCTGTGCCTGTGCTGCTGAGAAACCATAAGTCAGCTTGCTCAAGGGAAGGAGGAGGAGGCGAGGAAATCTCCTTTTATGATAAGTCTTCCCACACTTCCTGCTGTTTCTGTTTTGGGCACACTGGTTCCAGAAGCTGTGGGCTGTTTTCTGCCCAGCTTCTGAGTGTATGAAAATTGTTCCTTCCCTATAAGGATGCTGGGATCACCTACTTCTCCTGATTCTAGGTGTTAATATCCCACACCTTTTGTCATCTAGAACAAAAGGGATTATGTTATCATCTCCACTTGAAGTGTAGTGTAGTAGGGGGACTGTGGTGGGTTGACCCTGGCTAGATGCCAGGTGCCCACCAAAGCCTCTCTATCACTCCCCCTCCCCAAATGGACAGGGGAGAGAAAATAAAACGAAAGGCTCATGGGTCAAGATAAGGACAGGGAGATCACTCAGCAATTACCATCATGGGCAAAACAGACTCGACTTGGGGAAAAATTAGTTTAATTTATTACTAGTCAAATCAGAGCAGGATAATGAGAAATAAAACCAAATCTTAAAAACACCATCCCCCCACCCCTCCCTTCTTCCCAGGCTTAACTTTACTCCTGATTTTCTCTACCTCCTCCCACCCCGAGTGGCACAGGGGGATGGGGAATGGGGGTTTGGGTCAGTTCATCACATGTTGTTTCTGCCGCTCCTTCCTCCTCAGGGGGAGGACTCCTCACACTCTTCCCCTGCTCCAGCGTGGGGTCCCTCCCACGGGAGACAGTCCTCCACGAACTTCTCCAACATGAGTCCTTCCCACAGGCTAGAGTTCTTCACGAACTGCTCCAGCATGGGTCCCATCCACGGGGCGCAGTCCTTCAGGAACAGACTGCTCCAGCATGGGTCCCCCATGGGGTCACAAGTCCTGCCAGCAAACCTGCTTCAGCGTGGGCTCCTCTCTCCACGGGGCCACGGGTCCGTAGGTCCTGCCAGGAGCCTGCTCCAGCACAGGCTTCCCACAGGGTCACAGCCTCCTTTGGGCATCCACCTGCTCCAGCGTGGGGTCCTCCACGGGCTACAGGTGGATATCTGCTCCACCGTGGACCTCCATGGGCTGCAGGGGGACAGCCTGCCTCACCATGGTCTTCACCAGGGGCTGCAGGGGAATCTCTCTGCTCCAGCGCCTGGAGCACCTCCTCCCCCTCCTTCTCCACTGACCTTGGTGTCTGCAGAGTTGTTCCTCTCACATCTTCTCACTCCTCTTTCTCTGGCTGCAACTGCTACTCCCCTGTAACTTCTTTTCCCTTTCTTCAATATGTTACCACAGAGGCGCTACCACTGTTGCTGATTGGCTCGGCCTTGGCCAGCGGCGGGTCCGTCTTGGAACCCGCTGGCATTGACTTTATCGGACATGGGGGAAGCTTCTAGCAGCTTCTCACAGAAGCCACCCCTGTAGCCCCCCCCCGCTACCAAAACCTTGCCACGCAAACCCAATACAGGGGCGCTGGGACAGGAGGCAGAAAGCCCTTGCCGAGCTCTGTAGAGTTTCAGAGTCCAGCAATGTTGCAGAGGTTTTCTGAGGCACTCCTTACTCCAAGAGGCTATTGTTTAGAGTCTAATCCTGTGGGATAAATATATTCTCATTAAATTCATTCATTCCTAACTTAACTAAAGCATGACTGGACTCACAACACTAATAGCAAAGAAGTTTTTGCAAATAACGCACCATCCATTTGATGGATGCAATAAAAACCCCACTTCTGCCTCTGTGTTTGGAAGGTCAGATTCTGAGGGTGAGCGTAACAGTGCTGAAATGATTTGAATGTAATACGCATCTAGATAAAAATGATGACAAAAGAGGTAACAAAATAGTGTTGTTCAGTTCACTTGCTGGAAACATCTTGCAAGTGCTTCATTTCTATTTCATGCTGGAGTTTAGAACTGCTACAACAGTGACAGGAGGAAAAAAAATAGAATAACTTCAGCTCTGTTCTTCCACCCATGGACATTCTTTAGTGTGGAAAGTGAGTCATCAAGAAAATATATTTTTACTTTGCAACAGACATTAGAGAAATGTTGATCTTCAAACAAACTGTGTGTCAATTGATTTACCAGTCAAAAGGTCTGATCCTGCTTGCATCCCCTTACGCAGATCTTCTTTTCTTTGAAACTGCAGATCTTCTTTTCTTTGAAACTGCTGGGAAGTCACAGCAAGAAGTGACCAACTTGAGCTGCCCAGAATTCACAAACAGCTCAGATGTGGCTCCCACTTTGGCAGTTGTATGACATGGCTGACATGAGGGCTGTGCCAAGCTGCTGGGCTATCTGAGTCTCTGTGTTTGGAAGAAAGTGGGGCAGAACCTTGGCAGAGATTGATTGTGCCAGGCCCTTTTGCAAGTGCTGCCCCAGCCCACCCCCCAGCGGCATGGTGGGGCTGCCAGGACAGGGCTCACTCACCAGCTCTGCCTTGGCTCTGTCAGATGCAGCCAGGGATGTTAGTTGCTTTTGCAGGTGGAGGCTTTGACATATCACAGCTTTGCAAGCAGTTTTTGAGAAGTCTTCTGTCACAGGTGAAAAGTAAAGTAAGAACTCATTTGTGAGCTGGCCTCTTGGTTTGAGAAAATTATCAGCTGGGATTGGGGGGAGGCTACTGTTTACCATCTAAGAATTTGGCCGCTAATTTATTTTTACTTTGTATTTTATTTTGGAGTATAAGGCTTCAATATAATGTGTAATAAACATAGGCTTTTCATCTGTAGTTTTCAAAGCATTTTGCAGAAAGGGAACAGGAAGCATGAGGCTCAAAGCCATGTAAAGGAGTTTATTAGTTGCCAGGTGCAAAGCTCAGAACTCATCCTCATTTGTTTTCACTGGGCCACGCTTTTATCAGTCTCAGCTGTTCAAAGACACTGATAGCTCAGCTGAATGTAAAGCTACAAACCTACAACCACAAACCAGTATTTATTACCCCAAACTTGTTTTCTGGCAAGCTAATGTGACTTTTGAGTTAATATTTTTCCCCAGTAGAAGTGTAGATCTTTTATTACAGTTTCTACATCATTATTACACCTTTTATTAGATTTGTTAGTATTTACTCTCAGATTTCAAGTTTGCACAGGTAGAACATCTGGAAAGCTTTCTATATTGTTCCATGATAACTGATCTTTGGAAGTTTGTGAGCTGTGAGGATTATAGTTAGGATATCCTTAACAATATTTTGGTTGGTATATTGGTTCTTCCTATTTGGATATCAAATGAGGAGTTCACAATTATTTATGTAAATCCTGTGCAAAGATGGTATCTGCTAGGAGTTGCTGACCCTGGTATCCTGCCAGAGGTGAGGCTGCCACAGCTCCATGTCCCCAAGTCCACCTGGTAGTGAGGTTGAACATGTATTCCCAGTAGGCACAATATGCACATGTGTGTGTATATATATGTATATATATGATTTATTATGACCCCTATATATATATATCATATATATATATAGACCCCCCAGCCTCCTATCCTGCTCACCAGCTAGTCCAGCTTGGTGCTCATGACAGGCCAGCCTGCACTGAGCTGGCACAGGGCATGGCCAGACAAGCGTACTGACCTGTTGACACAGGACTGGCCTCTTTTATCCCCCTGTCCCTCTGTTTTCCCTTGTTTGTTCCCCCCAAACCACCTTTCCCGACCTTTGGTCCTTCCCTTAAGCAACCCATCATAAGTCCTGGGCAGTTCCAAAGCGGTCTTCCCCAGCACCCCATAATGTGTCCCATGCACCCTGGCAGTAACCCCTCAGTCTGTAGGGTGCTGCGAGGAGCCTCTCCCATTGATCCCCCATGTTGGGTGTCAGCCCCAGGGGGGCTGATGGCTCCCTGGGGCAACCCCAGCTCCCCTAGGGCTCCCTTGCTTGGACCAGGCTATCGGGGTTCCTCCGCTGGCTGTCATGCCTGTGTGCTCCTGGGTGTGTGTGTGGAGATGATCACCTAACCTGCCAGTAACCCGAGTGAAGTGTGGAGTGCCCCCATTTCCATTACAGCTGTTTAACGCTTCCCACCACCAGCTCCAGAGAGTTGCGTGCTGCTGCCGGTGGCTTCAGCTGTAGACCTTGTTGTCACAGGCACTCATCATGTGTGAAAGCTGTGGAGATCTCCCTCAGCTGCTGAGTCATACTGACTCATCAGGCTGTTTCTGGATGGTTTTATCTGTCTATTAATAAACCAGCTTGCATTACTTTCACTTGTGCCTAGGCAGTGCTGAACTCCTTGAATCCTTTTGTCTGTTTATTTAAATTAAGTATGATTTGAGGGCATACTGATTTGGGCAAATTATCTTTTTTTCTCCTTTTTTTCCCATATGGCTAGATCCCTTAATGAATCATAAAGCAAAGAGCCAGTTCACTTTCATCTGTCATACTGAATGCTCACTTATTGAAACCTCTACTTGCCTGATTCTGTATGAAGCTTTTTAACTGCATGGAAGCAGTTCTTTCCCCTATGGAAATGGATGTCGAGGCTCCCACTTGTTTTAGGGGCAGTTCAGTTTAGAAAGGTAATTGCTAAGCATTCCCAGTTCATGTCGCTCTCCACATCTTTTCAGCCCCACACATTCTTTAGGTTAAAGCATACCCTCTACTTGCCCCTCTCTTCCCCTGTCCTCTCCTATAAAAGAGGGGCTGGTATATTGTTTTCAGTTCTTTCTTAAGGAAAGGAGGAGGTTCATTTATGCCTGTGGATTTGAAAGAAGAGGCTGTAAAAGGAGAGGCAAACAACCTTTGACTTACTTAGAATTCTGTTTTTCTGACAGTGTAAGATCCACTGAGGTCAATGGGGGGATTGCATGACCCTGAAAAGAAGAATAGACTCCTAAATTAAAGAGTTTACATGCCTAGACCTCTAGTTGCCTGAACGAGCTGTGCCCTTTTTTTTTTTTTAGCTTTAGATTTAGACTCTAGTTTCTGCTTACACAAATACTTTGATAAAAACAAATATAGCTCACTGGAAATACATTGTCTAAGTTGTTGATGCCTATGTTTACCTACTTTATTAGGCACATTTACAGTATGCTACTGCATTTCCACTTCTCTCCTGATCTAATAAAGTAAATATAGTACATCAAATGAAATTAGCTTCATTTCACACTTACTCAGTAGCGGATCCAGTGTCCTGCAAGATCTGCTTTTTATTTTTAAAACAAATCAAACAAAATGTAGTTATTTCTCTATAATTTAATTTCTTTCTAATTATTTTGGGAGGCAAGTGGTTTTGATGTTAGAAAGATGTAGTATGCATTACACTGATGTTCATTAGGTTAAAATGACATGGTGAATTCACAGAAGGTGAGGAACAACAAATTGTTTAAGAGATTGAATTTGAATTATAGTAAGTTCTCATTAAAGCTAGGATCCATTAATGATGTGAAGTATATTGTACAAGAGCAGTTTTCATTCTCATATTTCAGTGTGATCCATATTGCAAAGAATGTTTAAAAAAAAAGAAGAAAATCTATAACAGGTTTCGTTTGTCTCTGAAGTCACTTAACTGACTGTATGATTTTTCTTCCAATTTTGCTTACCAATTTTCTATAGCATTATTATATCTGCAAGCTCTGTATTGGCTTTGCCACTGCTGTAAAGCTTATGGCGATGATAGGATCGGTCCTTTAGGTAGGACTGTGCAAGAGTGCTCATCCTCAGTAAACTCTTGTATAAATGCATTGTCATAATTATAAGAGGTATAGCTATACCTCTTATTCCCAATGGAAGTACCTCTTGTTCCCATTGCCTCTTATACTACTTACAGCACATAACGTTTGTAAAATTTTCAAGCTTTTAAAAAATCAAACTGATTACCACTCATCTAATTCTATTTGTAGACAGTTTAGCAAATGTGAGTTCAGTAAAATCCCCTTGCTCTGGGAAGCAGTGGCGATTGAATGGTCAACTGCTGTGACTATGTTTGGTGGAAGTTTGGTAAAAAATGTATAGTGGGTGTTCCAAAAGTAAAACTCAAAATCTTTATTTTATTGAAAATGCATAGCAGGTGCCTTCATGTAAGCCTTTCTACTTTGTTATTTCAAAAAGGGAAGTGGCAGGGTTTTGCAGTTTGCAGAGGAACAAAGCAGTGTTGTCTGTATTGGAATTTCATTGCACAACATATTCATGGTTGGATATACCTAGCTAAATTAGGCAGATAATAGATGTAACATTTTGATTATATAGCTGATGACTTGAAAAATGTAGTGAAAACTCAGTCAACTCTAAACCTTCTATTGAGATAGAAAATACCTGTCAATCAATGTGAAAGACTCTCATCTTGTGGATAACAATAGTTTTACCAGCATTGAAGACCTTTATATGAGAAAGGATGGTCTTCCAGCTGGTGCTTGTGATCTCTTGTTATCTACCACTATCTGTGTGAGCTGAAACAGTTCAGTGTCATTCCTGGGTATTTGTTTCCCACCTATAAAACAGGAGGGATATCAATGGCTTTCACACCAAAGCATTGTCCCAGCACTTTTGATGGTGTTTCCACAAGTGCTGAGGCCCAGAGAGAATGCAGTTGAGAAAGAGAGCAATAGGTATGTCTTCTGGTGGTCAAGCAACTAGAGAAATTGGGAGGAGGGGAAGAGAGGCTTATTTCTAGCTCCTTCAACTCAACCAGAGTTTTGCTGCTGAGTAATATGGGAGGGGAATTAGTCAGTGCTAAGTTTTGGGTTTTTTTAAAAAAATGCTTGAAATTTGTTTGCTTACATTGCTAACCACGTTCTTGTTAGATGTTGTTAATTAATGCTGCTTGATCTGATTGAGTCATTTAGGTTACATTTAGGTTAGATTTTCCTTTGAGCATTGAGGGCCCTATCCTGCAAAGTGCTAAGCATCCTCTGTTCCCACAGACTTCTCAGTAGGAGCTGAGAACACAGCACATCCCAGGAGGTGGCTGGGTCCTCACAAGGCTAGATCGCACACAGTCTAGCGTAATTTAAAAATACGATGAAGCTTTTCAAATGTGTTTTGATTAATACATCATGAACTCTCCCACAGTAATAATTTCTGTGTCTTAATATATTACTGTAAGTATTTCGTTAAGCAGTAAAATCTTGTTATATTTTTCAGGCCCTCTGCTATACATGTCCTGGTGTGAAAGGAGACTGCTATTTTTCCTTTTAATTTCTCTGGTGGAAATAAGTGATATGGCTTTACTGTTCCATTTCACACCAGGCAGTAATTTTGAACAGTTATCCCACTTCTCTTGGACTTAATGACGCTATGAGATAATGGAAAGTGAGTAACCTTTCAAAATGAACTATAATCACTTTGCCACCAGGCTCCTGATTTTCTGTTCTGGAGGAGCAGCCTCTGCAGTAGCCCCATAGCACCTGACAGGGCTGTGAAAGAAATCGGGATGTTTATTGATCTAGCTGCTTGCATGACTCATATCATTGATGCATCTGATGATAAACAATTGTGTGAGTAGGTGAGCAGTTCGACTCATGTCTGCTGGTAAGTTTTTCAGGGGAATTTTTTGAGGACATTAAAATGCAACGTACCCGCCCACTTGGGGCAATATTACCTGATTATTTTTTTTTCTTTGTGAACTCTCCTTCCTCAAGAAAAACCCGAGACCCCAACCCTCAAACTAAAAAAAAAAAATCTTCCCAAGTGTTCATGTTTACATTATTTTGACTCTGCCTACTTTAAACTATTTGCAGTTCACTTACTGTGCTGTGTATGTTTTATGTATTCCAACATGCCTGAGAAGACAGTTTGGATCTTGGTAAAACTGGCCCAGATTTTAAGATGTAGATGTCTGAATCAGATTTTTGAATCTCTATATTTAGGGTTCTCAGTACAATGGCCTCAGTAAACAGGGTGACAAGCACTTGCAGCTGCATTACTGCTTCCATTGATGCTTTCTCTGCAGTCTGGGGCACTGCTGGCTGAATAGTTCTTCGAGTCATTGCAAGTGCATGTGGTGTCAGTGAAGCATCAAGAAAGGAGGAGTTATTCTTTGGTGTTTGATCCTTTTTCTTTTTTATTTCATTCTATAGGTTAATTGTTTTTGTTCTCTTTATACTGTCTCATTTTTTACATTAGTCTTCGTATCTCTGTCTTTATTAAAGGCTCTGAGATCTTCAGATTAAGAGCTCTGTATTAGCGAAAGATTTACTGGTTTTAATCTCACATTAGCAGAAGACTGAAATTTTCTGTTCATGTTTACTCTCATTCTCTAGATTTACTGGAAATACTTCATAATAGAATGTCTGATTACAAAACTTATCACTTAGAGGTCATTTCCCATCTTCAGGATGCTTTCCAAATTTTGGTGATCATTTTGGTGGCTGAGTGTGCTAAACTGTACAGACAGAGCAAGGAGTAAGGAAGGGATGAAGGGAGTACATCATCTCTGAATTTTTTTTATTGCAGATTTGCTGGTGAAGAAGCTGAGATAAGGCTAAACCTTCACTTTTTTGAAGTCAGTGAGAGTTTTGCCAATTGAATTTCATGGGGCCGGGATTTCGTTGTGTGTTTCGAAAAGTATGTACCAATTTTGAGTGCCTTAGTGTGAATCTTATTTTACCAGTTTCTCAAAGGTATTTACATGCTGGCCTCATAAAAGGTGCTTAGGTAGCCAAATCCCTTTTAAGATAACTAAATTTCTATAGAAATCCATGATAAAATGGACATTTTTATACCTTTGTAAGTACACTGAATTATCTAAAATGGTGAATATGTACAGATGGGATTTTCAAGGGAATATAAACAGTTTAAGTGTCTAACTGCCATTTCTGCACAAATTTTGTTGCCTAATTATTTTTTAAATCTGGACTATAAAGCCTTATTTTTCAAAACTGTTGATGATTCCTGCTGATTTCTGTTGGAGATGTAGAGGTTCAGCACACATGAAAGGTAAATCAGTGTCTAGAACACTTTGTAGTTACTGATCGCCTTTTGAAAATGTGTGCATTTTTTCTTGCTGGGAGGCATATAGCAAGTCACTGTAACAGCTGGGAATAGAACTACCTCTGCCTTTGCAAGAATACAGGGGCTTCCTAAGCCAGTGTTTCATCTGACATGTAATTAGTTTTATGGTAAGACAGGGATCTAATTAAGACTAGTGGAGGGATTTTTTAATTGTATCTTTACAAATTAAAATGGTATTCAAAATCTAACTACATGTTGGGGTAGGGTACTAAAATTATCTTTTGTTATTTGTTCTATAGTTTGCTTAGCATTTTCTGTAGGAATGTCTGACAGACTATATTCAGGTATGCTTGTCTGAGTATAGTATGAAATTAATATTCTGTGAGCAGTGATGCATCTAGAAGTATTCTTTGGCCCAAGAACAGCCCATATATTTAGGAATTGTTCCTTATTAGATGGGCTGTTACTAAATATGCCTAAATGCAAAAAAAATTAGTGCAGTATGCTTTCTATTGCATTCTGTCATGAAGAAGAAATCAGAGACTGTGATATTCAAGAACAGCTAAAATTCATGAGAAGTTAGTGGAAGAACTGTTTCAGATCTTAGCCAATGCTGCCACTTCAAATGCATAAAAAGCTCTTGAACTGAAATTCCCTGCTGCTATTATTTTGCACACTATTGAAATATAGTACAGGAGTATGCTTTGAATTTTTTTCCATGAGTAACATTGAGAGTCGTCAATGTCATATTCAACCTACAACTTTGTTCTCCAAGCTACTAGTGAGAAAGGCAAGTAACATTTTACTCATTCATAACTCATTGAAACTAGCAATGGGAAACACATAAGTTAGTAACCTTGCCAATGCAAAATTTTTCCATAGATTTTATTTAAGCTCCTTTTCCAACCTGACTTTAAATGGCTATGTGATTAGCCCTCTACCCCTTCCCTGGGAGACTAATTCACTGTTTAATGGGGTTCTCCATTTCTGATTTTCGGCCAAGTTATACTTTTTCCTCTAATTTCACCTGAATATGGCTTGCCATTTTCCCTTGGGCCATCATGTAAATATGATATCCATCTTCATGTTTGCACTCTGGAAAACATGTCTCAGCAGTCATCACATTTCCTACCACACTTGCTCATTGATTTGCCACACTCTGTATACCTAGCTGTCTGAACCCATTTAATTTTTTTTTCCTTGCCGGCCTGTTCTGCCAGATTGGCAATTGTTTCTTGATGATTCCTGAACTCCCCCCAATTTACTGACATCTTTCTAATGCTAAGGACACCCAGGACTGAATGTTGTATTTGAAGTGTTACTTCACCTGTGCCCTCAAACTGAAACTGTCAAAGCTGAAAAAAAAAAGAAAAAAAGATTGTATTTTCTTGTCATCTCATACTGAATTTTACATTTTATTTGCTGTTCATGAGTCCATGCTGTTCATGACTGTGACATAGTGGCAGAGATGTTACAGGTATCCCAGTGTGGCTCCAGGGGTGAGAGTTTGACCCGCTCTCATGCTTCACATCATTGTCCCTTGCACCACTGTAGTTCTTGGGTCTATTGGGCTGAGGAGGCAAAGCCTGCTGAAATTGCAGACAGAAATTTTCTTGTGATTGCTTGTATACACCCAATCAAACTTAAAAAGGTCGTTATCCTCTCCATTTTATATACGGGTCTGTATAACAACAAAAATAACGGATTGAATAGATCTCACGTATACTATTGATTCTCTTACAACGAATACACAATGATGCTAAAGTATGATTCAGATAAATGTGCTGATTACCATTAAAATAAATCAAATACTTTCTACAAAATATACAATGTACAGTAATATATCCACAGCAGCGCTTACAGACTAGACATATAGACACCTGCGGCCTAGCGAGGCCTGATACACAACTCCTTACTGTCTCAAGCAAGTCATTTCCCATCAAAACAGTTTGCGCTGTCACTCAAAATGTCTTCTGATGTCTTGGCAGGCCCTTCAGGGTCTTTTGCGGTTGTCTGTTGTTTGCCTGGTACCTGCAGCTTTGTGAGCGCTGGCCGTACACACCGAGCTGGAACCCAGCGGGGCCCGTGATCTGTCAAAACACAAGCATACCTTCTTCCCCATGTTATTAATGTAAATGGACCTTCCCATTTACCATTTAGTAGGGATTTCACCATGACAGGTACATTTTTATCTCGTAATGTTTGCTGTGATACCTTCCCTAAAGAGTGAAAATGGTAGAGCATCACCGGTGTCTCAGTATGAGGGGTAAAGGACAGATGATTCAACACATACATTGCTTTTGCTAAGCGTGTTTGCAGGGAGTCTCCAACAGTTCCCCCTTTTTGTTTTAACAACATGGTTTTGAGCACACTAACTGTGGGTACTGCTGTCGAATTGGTGTCAGTGCAGTGGCAACATATTGCTGGCAAATGGTGGGTGAATTTTTCATTCCCTGTGGCAGTACTGTCCAATGATATCTTTGCATAGGTTCCTCACAGTTCTCCGTGGGTACTGAAAAGGCAAATCTAGATGTATCTTCTGCTGCTAAGGGTATGGTAAAAAACCAATCCTTTAAATCGATGATAATAATATTCCAATTCGTGGGGATCATTGCGGGAGATGGCATACCCGGTTGCAGTGAACCCATGTCTTCGATTACTGCATTGATTCGTCGCAGATCATGTAGCAAACGCCACTTCCCATTTTTCTTTTTAATGACAAACACTGGGGTATTCCATGGGCTAGTTGTCGGAACAATATGTCCTTGTGCCAATTGTTCTGCTACCAACTCTCGTAGTGCTGCGGCCTTCTCTTTGACGAGAGGCCATTGGTCCACCCACACAGGCTTATCAGTCAGCCACGTGAGGCGGAGTGTTGGCCGCTCTCCAATGGCCTCTGTGGAAAAGGCGATGTAGCTGTGGTAAGTGCCACCGACAGAGCCGACAAAACGTCTCGCCCTAATAGATTGATCGGTGTGAAGGCTACATATGGGCGGATATTGGCACACTGTCCATCGGTTGTCCGTACCTGTATCAGGTTGACGCTTTGTTGTGACGTAGAAAGACCGCTGATACCAACAAGACCACCATGTATTGTTGTAGTGGGCCAACTGGGAGGCCAAAAATGATGTGATATAACAGTAACATCAGCTCCAGTATCCACAAGGGCAGAAAGTGTAACTTCGGAGGGTTTGGCTTGCGTTTGTATAAGGGTAACCTTGATGGTTGGGCGTGCGTTAGTAATCTGTAAAGTCCAATAGAGTTCGGGCAGTCCAGTTGATCCGAATCTGGAGGTTCCTCGCTCAGCGATGGACGCCCTAGGTACACAGGCTTTGAATGGGACCAGCTGGGCTATCCGGCTTCCAGCTGGTATGGTCACCGGTGGGGAGGGTGTCCAAGCTAGTGCATGTATTTGCCCATCATAATCGGCATCAATAACACCAGGCAATATAAACAGGCCTTGTAGGGTGGTGCTGGATCGCCCTACTAGAAGAGCACTCAGACTGCCGCCTAGCGGCCTATGACATTCAATGGAATTTTAGCAACCTTCTGGTCTAACAGCACAGTCTCCATTACTGTGGTGACATCCACTCTGGCACTTCCTGAGGTACTGGCGCAGAGGTCGTCCATGCGGACGAGGGATTGCAGCTCGGTTGAGGCGCATTTCCCGGTGTTGCGGGCGGTGGTATTTGTGTCGAAGCGCGCCCCCGCGGTGCGCTGCGCCGCCCGTTTCCTGACTTGGAGGACCGCGGTAACGGGTTCCTACCTTTATCAAATCTGGATCGGCACTGATTCACAAAGTGCCGGCCTTTATGGCAACGCGGACAGGGGTGCGGCGCTAGCGCATTGATGCCTCGCTCAGGTTTCATTGGACACTGTTGTCTAAAATGGCCGCTCGCTCCGCAACAAAAGCACTTGCTATTTGTGACATTCACTGCCGCTGCAAAGGCCCCAGCAAGGGCTTCAGTTTGGTGTAAGATAGAACCAACTCTATTGCAGACCTCGATCATCTGTATGATACCGGCCCCTTGTGGTAGGGTTTGTAATACTCGTTTACAGTCTACATCAGCGTTTTCAACCGCTAGCTTAAGTAATAGGGCTTCCTTTGCCTCGGCATTATCAATCTGCTTATCGAGAGCGTCTCTCAAGCAATCAATAAATTGCATGTAAGGCTCATTCGTTTGTTGTATAATATGGGTAAATGATTTTTCTGCTTTCCCTGTCTCTGGTACTTTAACCATGGCTTGATAAGCTAATCGGGCAGTCAAACACAAAATCGCAGGGTCAAGTCGTGCCTGTAATTGCGGATTATCTAACGGCAGCCGCCCTAGCAGCTGGGGTAAGCCTGCTCCATGTAATGGATCATTCAGCTGCTTTTCTAAATTCACAAGTGCTTCCTGGGCACACAGATCCTGCCACCGTTGTGTAAATAACAGTTTCTGAGTTGGCATTAAAATCATGGCGGCTAATTGGCATATATCATAAGGAGTAAGCAATTGTCCTGTAAAAACATTTTCTAACAGACTCTGAGAAAAGGGGGCAGAAAGTCCATAGCTCATAATGCTTTTTCGCAACTCCTTGATTAAGTCCCAATGGAACGGTTGCCACTCATTTGGTCCTCGATCCCGCACCAGGACAGGAAAGGACCAACTCACTGCCTCAAGGTCTCCTGCCTTAATCGCCTCCTCCCTTAGCTTTGCCCACCGATCTTTAGGATCAAAGTCCATGCCGTCCGATGTCATCTCTTTCGGCAGGGCAGAAGGGATGGCTACAGGTGCTGGCGTAAAACCGGGCAATTGTCCAGATGCATCCACAAGCTTACATTGCTCACCCTCCGGAGGTACTGAGGCAGCCTGTAAATCTTGGGATTTAGGTCTGACAGTGGAAGCAGTTTTTTCTCCCCCTACGCTCGCTGTCGTTTCTTCGGGGGGGGTCTGGGGAGCTATAGCACTCGCGGCGGCAGCAGCAGCTTTTTTATCTGCCTTAATCTGCCGTAAATTATCTGTCACTACTCGCCAAGTGGTCATAATTTGAGCTGCCGTAAGGTCACCTCGTGAGGCTGCTTCCCAGATTAGCGTGCCGGCTTTCTCCCAATTATCTACATCAAATACTTCATGCAACTGAGTGGGAGCTCCGTGCGCTTTAAGCCACACTAACAACATTTTCATAGTCCGTTCCTCACATTTGATTCCCCGCTTAGCTAACAATTGCAATAACAGCTGTAAAATGGACACTTCTTCTACAGACATATGCGCCCCCATTTTAAAAAAAAATAAAATGCTCCAGTTGCTCACCTTTATTTGGTGATTGAGACCCGGGTCGTTCAGCTCCTCCGCTGATGTATTCGTCCAACTGGAGTCCCTACCGGCATATGTTCCACGCTGTAGTTTCGTGCCCCACGTTGGGCGCCATATGTAAGGATGGTTCACGGACTCTGGTGCGGGTAAAACCAAAGACCTTTATTGTTTACAAGTTTGTGCTTATATAGATTCATTAGCTGTCCACGCGCTCAGGCTTGTTCCATGATTAGTTAATACCTTCTATTCACGCGCTGCAGCTAAGCTTCTGATTGGTGCTGTCGAGCAAGACACACGTCTTCTGGCTTCGGTCTCATATCTGTGTTCCAAGTTATTTCAGTCTTCAGCTTCTTTTCTGCGCACCTGCTTTATCACTTATTTACTCCCTCATTCTATGTCTTTCATGGCTATGTTTAATTGTTCAAGGTCGCTCGCAACACTCCCTGCGAATCCCACAGCCGTAGTGCCTCCTTGTGTGTCTCTAACCACAGAAAATGGTGTGGTTTTGACCATGTTAGTGTAATGGGACAGCAGGATGAGCCAACCCCTCAGTTTTGCAAGCAATCCTTGCAGCTGTGTAGCATAGTAGTCAGGAACAGCGATTGTTGCCTTGGATTAAAATGTGTGCAGGATATGAGTCTGTGGTGTATCATAATCTAGCAGTTTTCAGAGGTGCTGGGTGCCGCCTTATTGACTTGACCAGGAGACTGTGTGTACCTGTAAGCAACAGATAAATAGCTGGCTGTAGGTATGCCAGTGGTCCTGAATTATGTGAATGCATTATAATGGCATGAATAAACTGGGTTGGACAATTTCATATGTAACATCTATTGAAAATCTTGCCCTATGTGATTTTCTTATGTTGAATGTGTGCAAGAATATGTATTTTTTAGTTTAGAGTATTCAAAAAAACTATAGTTTGATGTCCAAATTCTATATTTGGAAGTTATATATTCAGTTTGTACTGATGTTAATGGAAGCTGTATGTATGGAACTTACTTACAGAAAAAAATAGTTTTAGTCCATAAATACAATATTTCAGCTATACCAAGAAGTACTGGGGACTTTATTTATGGAAAAAAAAAGAAAGGGGGGGGGGGAATTTGGATTCTGTCAGATATCTCAAAGAATTGAAGAGCAAGAGTATTTCAATTTGTTACTTTTTCCCTGCACAGCAGAGGCTGTCACACACCTCATTAGATAAACAAGTGTATTGGGTTTGCGTGGCAAGGTTTTGGTGGCAGGGGGGGCTACAGGGGTGGCTTCTGTGAGAAGCTGCTAGAAGCTTCCCCCATGTCCGATAAAGTCAATGCCAGCGGGTTCCAAGATGGACCCGCCGCTGGCCAAGGCCAAGCCAATCAGCAACAGTGGTAGCGCCTCTGTGATAACATATTGAAGAAAGGGAAAAGAAGTTACAGGGGAGTTGCAGTTGCAGCCAGAGAGAGAGCGGAGTGAGAAGATGTGAGAGGAACAACTCTGCAGACACCAAGGTCAGGGAAGAAGGAGGGGGAGGAGGTGCTCCAGGCGCCGGAGCAGAGAGAGATTCCCCTGCAGCCCCTGGTGAAGACCATGGTGAGGCAGGCTGTCCCCCTGCAGCCCATGGAGGTTAATGGTGGAGCAGATATCCACCTGCAGCCCATGGAGGACCCCACGCCAGAGCAGGTGGATGCCCGAAGGAGGCTGTGACCCCGTGGAGAGCCCATGCTGGAGCAGGCTCCTGGCAGGATCTGTGGACCCGTGGACCCGTGGAGAGAGGAGTCCATGCTGGAGCAGGTTTGCTGGCAGGACTTGTGACCCCGTGGGGGACCCATGCTGGAGCAGTCTGCTCCTGAAGGACTGCACCCCATGGATGGGACCCATGCTGGAGCAGTTCGTGAAGAACTGTAGCCCATGGGAAGGACTCACATTGGAGAAGTTTGTGGAGGACTGTCTCCTGTGGGAGGGACCCCACGCTGGAGCAGGGGAAGAGTGTGAGGAGTCCTCCCCCTGAGGAGGAAGGAGCGGCAGAAACAACATGTGATGAACTGACCCAAACCCCCATTCTCCGTCCCCCTGCACCGCTCGAGGGGGGGAGGAGGTAGAGAAAATAAGGAGAAAAGTTAAGCCTGGGAAGAAGGGAGGGGTGGGGGGAAGGTGTTTTTAAGATTTGGTTTTATTTCTCATTATCCTGCTCTGATTTGACTAGTAATAAATTAAACTAATTTTTCCCCAAGTGGAGTCTGTTTTGCCCGTGACGGTAATTGGTGAGTGATCTCCCTGTCCTTATCTCGACCCACGAGCCTTTCGTTATATTTTCTCTCCCCTGTCCAGTTGAGGAGGGGGAGTGATAGAGCGGCTTTGGTGGGCGCCTGGCATCCAGCCAGGGTCAACCCACCACAACAAGCAAAATGCCAACTAATTAATGAATGTGTTGAGTGGTCTAAGAAGGATGCCTAGCACTTTTCTCCTTTGCCGAACACTGCACGTAAAGGAAAGGAACCATTCCACTTGTTAGGGTGTGGGGAGACGATCCAGACCGAGTGGCAGTGCTTTGGTCGGGGGTCTGACCTTTCGTTGTGCTGGGCCCGAGCTTGCCCGGCAACAGCAAAATGACACTGCTAGGCGGTGACCACAGAAACCACCAAGGAAGGGTATATAAACCGCTCCCTGAGAGCCCGATTTGAGCACTCCTGAGGAATGGCTGGCCTGCACCTTGGTGATCTCCCCTTACTTGGGACGCCAGGTAAGGATACTTTCCTGGGAACTGAGTGATACCTATTAGGTAGATTATAAGGAATTTGGAATAGAAGCAGAATAGTCCCCACTCGCAGGGTGGTGTAATTGTTATCCACTTAATAAGTGCCTTATCCCAATAAACCTCACTTTGTACCTCGGACTCGGAACCTTATTCCTTCAAGGGGCAGATAGCAGCAGAGGGTCTGACCGTGACATAGGGACACAATGAAGTTAAACAGTGAATGTCTCCAGGGATTTATATGAGCTTTATTTATGTTTTTAATGATTGGTAAGATGCTGGAGTTATCTGCTAAAATGTTTGGGTAAAACTTCCTATGATGACACTCTCTTCTGTTGCTTGGATCATTGTTAAACTATAACTGTTCAGTTTGCAATTTGCCTTATGTCTCTGCCTTGGGATCATGGTTGTTTCTTTTTGTGTCCTTTTATTTTTATTTTGAAAGATTTCAACCCAGAGGCTTTGTACAGGGGCTGGACAAGGGGTTTCTGTTCAATTGATCTGAACTGAAAACTGAGTTACTAGAATTACATTCACAAGAGCCTCAGAACAGCTTTCCAATAGGAACAATGTGGACCAAAACTTCATGGCTTTAAGATAACTCTTAACTGGCTCCAAAAAGAGCATATCATGGTTGCTTCTGACAGCAGTGCTCCAAAAGGAAAAGAAAGAAACTGAAGAGAGGAAAACCATTTTTCCTTAAAAAAAACAAACCAAACCAAACCAAACAAAAAAACCCCCCAAAACTGTAGAAAACACATAGTGGAAGAAGATGGGCCCAACCCTGGAAATAAGGTGCCTAAAGGCTGTGATCATATATGCTGCTCTGGCTGCAGCTGAGCTGGGTTAAGAGGTTACTGTCCCGAGTTTGTTTTGCGCTCTGTATCCTGGAGAAGACTGAAATTGAATGAAGAGGTAATGGGGAGGATGGAGGGAGAATTCAAACCAGTGGGATCAGTGGAGAGAAGGAAGAACACAGAAGAGAGGTTTAAAGAGAATCTGTCAACAGGAGGGAGCTGGACCTGGTCAGACAGGGTGACTGCAAGAAGAGGCTGCTTTTGTAGTTCTGGATGAAATGGTCTGATTCTGGTATAGTCTGATTGTGGACAACCTGGCTTTGCACACGTAGCCATATTTTAGTGTAATTCTTTCTATGTATAAAATGAGTGACACACAGCACACTTTTTTCCCCCCAAGTGTCTTTGATTTGCTTATTTCATAAGTGCTATTTTTATTTTTAGGAGTGCCCTCATGTTTGTTGGAGTGATGATTAATCCTGTAGACTTCTGTGCATTTACTAAAGTTGTCATGCTTTTTTCATTGGAAGCTTTGCAAAAGGGAAATGGTTGAGTTGCAGTCTTCTGTATCCCCTTTATTTGAATAACATGCTAAATCAATTGGGGCTTTATGAATAACATTCACCATTTGATTCAGATGCACTTTGTTTGTGTGAAAGGACCAGTAGTGCAATTATTCTTAGTGACAAATGCAAACATATAATAATTTTGACTCAGCGCCTCTGTTCCTCCAGGTTATGTCAAGAAACAAAAGCAGTGCCATTTTTGACATATTGACACTGCTCATCTCTCTTTGGAATAGTTCTCATTTGTCATCAATAGATTTGCCTGGGACTTTTCATATGTCATCACACACGCACATTCTCCAACATCCAGAGGAAAAGATTACTCAGAGTCACTTGTTATTTTCTGTATAATTGCAGGTGCACCATGGAGAGTTTTGATGTATAGTGAAAGGAAGAAAGAGTGTGTGGACAAATTTCAGTTCTTTGCAAGCACCTGGCTCTATCTAGCAGCAAAAAATAGCTGTGACTGATGCTGGGTCATCAGTTACTGGATCACAGGGGATACAGAAACTAGTTGAACTAATGTGTTTCAGAAAGAGATTTAAGGTGGCTTATATATCTGAAAACAAATTGCTGAGATGCAGACATGCACATTCAAAACATTTTAAAGGGTACTTAAAAAGCTGTTTACAAATCCATGAACCTTGTTTTAATCAGGAATCCAGAAAATAGCATGGATGTGAAATGGTTCATAGGCCAGTTGTATAGCAAGCTGCAAATATAAAAAAAAAAAAAAAGAAAAAAAGTGCTGATCAAAATTTGCACCTTTTGGAATACATCTTGAAATTTTTAGCAAAGCGATTAAGTACTTGTTTTTAGAAATACCAGGAGCGTGGCAGGGGCCAGAAGTCTTGTATTTTCTGTGCAACTTGTTTGTAAAATTCTTTGTCAAGTACTACAGACTCCCTTGGACTTCAGTGGGATTTAATTCAAGTTCTAAATTCTGTAACAGAAAAGAAAATAAATTTTAATATAGTGAGAATATTCTTGCTGCCCTTGATTAACAGTCACTTTTTCCATACCTGTGCTAATATGTGCATGAAAACTTAGGTCCACATCCTTTTAATTTTTATCTTATTTGTGGAGACTTCTAATTCTCATTTCCAGAAGATAATAAGGTTGTTTTTCAGTAATTGTTATTTTATTTAATTACATCAGTTTTTATTTCACTGTTTAAAAAAAAGCACAAGTCCTCTGCTTCAATAGTTATTTCACTATGTGAAAGAGCAAAAAGCCTGTATATTTGTATTTTAAAAAGCCTTGTGCAAACTTTTTTCAGAACCATGTCATGTCATGTGCTATCTTCTGTATTTCTAACTCGTGTGATTCTAAGTACTTGTATGGGGTTTGCGTGGCAAGGTTTTGGTAGCGGGGGGGCTACAGGGGTTGCTTCTGTGAGAAGCTGCTAGAAGCTTCCCCTATGTCCGATCGATAGAGCCAATGCCAGCCGGCTCCAAGATGAACCTGCCGCTGGCCAAGGCCGAGCCAATCAGCAACAGTGGTAGCGCCTCTGTGATAACATATTGAAGAAAGGGGAAAAAGTTGCTGTGCAACAGCAATTGCAGCCAGAGAGAGGAGTGAGAAGATGTGAGAGAAACAACTCTGCAGACACCAAGGTCAGGGAAGAAGGAGGGGGGAGGAGGTGCTCCAGGCGCCGGAGCAGAGATTCCCCTGCAGCCCGTGGTGAAGACCATGGTGAGGCAGGCTGTCCCCCTGCAGCCCATGGAGGTCCACAGTGGAGCAGATATCCACCTGCAGCCCGTGGAGGACCCCATGCAGGAGCAGGTGGATGCCCGAAGGAGGCTGTGACCCCATGGGAAGCCCGCGCTGGAGCAGGCTCCTGGCAGGACCTGTGGACCCGTGGAGAGAGGAGCCCACGCTGGAGCAGGTTTGCTGGCAGGACTTGTGACCCCACGGGGGACCCATGCTGGAGCAGTCTGTTCCTAAAGGACTGCACTCCGTGGAAGGGACCCATGCTGGAGCAGTTCGTGAAGAACTGTAGCCCGTGGGAAGGACTCACATTGGAGAAGTTCATGGAGGACTGTCTCCCGTGGGAAGGACCCCATGCTGGAGCAGGGGAAGAGTGTGAGGAGTCCTCCCCCTGAGGAGGAAGGAGCGGCAGAAACAACATGTGATGAACTGACCCAAACCCCCATTCCCCGTCCCCCTGCGCCGCTCAGGGGGAGGAGGTAGAGAAAATTGGGAGTAAAGTTAAGCCTGGGAAGAAGGGAGGGGTGGGGGGAAGGTGTTTTTAAGATTTGGTTTTATTTCTCATTATCCTACTCTGATTTGATTGGTAATAACTTAAATTCTTTTGTTTTTTTTTCCCCGAAGTCAAGTCTGTTTTGCCCATGATGGTAATTGCTGAGTGATCTCCCTGTCCTTATCTCAACCCACAAGCTTTTCATTATATTTTCTCTCCCCTGTCCAGTTGAGGAGGGGGAGTGATAGAGCAGCTTTGGTGGGCGCCTGGCATCCAGCCAGGGTCAACCCACCACAGTACTGTTCGTCTGTCTATCTGTTTGGAGATGCACATCACTTTGTGGTTAGTGTTTTACACAAATGGAACTTTTTTCAATTTCATTTATACTTTTTTCACGTTACTGGGACTGTATTGTAAAGGTATCATGAATGAATGGAATGCAGTACTTGCTGATCTTTACACTTGTACTTGCTAATAGTATTTACTTCACTCATGAATGTGATTTGCAATATATTAAAAATGTATGTTATATTACGTATTGGGTTTGCGTGGCAAGGTTTTGGTAGCGGGGGGGCTACAGGGGTGGCTTCTGTGAGAAGCTGCTAGAAGCTTCCCCTATGTCCGATAAAGTCAATGCCAGCGGGTTCCAAGACGGACCCGCTGCTGGCCAAGGCCGAGCCAATCAGCAACAGTGGTAGCGCCTCTGTGATAACATATTGAAGAAAGGGAAAAGAAGTTACAGGGGAGTTGCAGTTGCAGCCAGAGAGAGAGGAGTGAGAAGATGTGAGAGGAACAACTCCGCAGACACCAAGGTCAGGGAAGAAGGAAGGGGAGGAGGTGCTCCAGGCGCCGGAGCAGAGAGAGATTCCCCTGCAGCCTGTGGTGAAGACCATGGTGAGGCAGGCTGTCCCCCTGCAGCCCATGGAGGTCCACGGTGGAGCAGATATATCCACCTGCAGCCCATGGAGGACCCCACGCCAGAGCAGGTGGATGCCCGAAGGAGGCTGTGACCCCGTGGGAAGCCCGTGCTGGAGCAGGCTCCTGGCAGGACCTGTGGACCTGTGGACCCGTGGACCCGTGGACCCGTGGAGAGAGGAGCCCACGCTGAAGCAGGTTTGCTGGCAGGACTTGTGACCCCACGGGGGACCCATGCTGGAGCAGTCTGTTCCTGAAGGACTGCACCCTGTGGATGGGACCCATGCTGGAGCAGTTCGTGAAGAACTGTAGCCTGTGGGAAGGACTCACGTTGGAGAAGTTCGTGGAGGACTGTCTCCCGTGGGAGGGACCCCACGCTGGAGCAGGGAAAGAGTGTGAGGAGTCCTCCCCCTGAGGAGGAAGGAGCGGCAGAAACAACATGTGATGAACTGACCCAAACCCCCATTCCCCATCCCCCTGCGCCGCTCGGGGTGGGAGGAGGTAGAGAAAATCAGGAGTAAAGTTAAGCCCAGGAAGAAGGGAGGGGAGGGGGGAAGGTGTTTTTAAGATTTGGTTTTATTTCTCATTATCCTACTCTGATTTGACTAGCAATAAATTAAACTAATTTTTCCCCAAGTGGAGTCTGTTTTGCCCGTGACAGTAATTGGTGAGTGATCTCCCTGTCCTTATCTCGACCCATGAGCCTTTCGTTATATTTTCTCTCCCCTGTCCAGCTTAGGAGGGGGAGTGATAGAGCGGCTTTGGTGGGCGCCTGGCATCCAGCCAGGGTCAACCCACCACATTATTATAAATGTACTTTTATAAATACATTTTAAAAGTCTCCCATATTTTTTACTAAAAACATTATGAAGTGAATAGTAGCAATAGCTGATTAAATAATTTACCTAATAAGAAAATTCAGAATGCTGCCATAGTTTTATGTGCATTTCTGAAAATGGGCTTCAGTGGAGTGCTTCCTCAGCTGATGTGTGCTGAGTGGGATAGATTTTTTCAAAAGCTCCAGAGTGGAAGAGCAGGATTGTTTTTCCTGTAGCATGATTGCATTCTTTTTTAAGAGCTCCATAGAAAGGTAATGAAGTGTTTAATAGCACAGTAGTTTTACATAGCAAGTGAAGTATTTTGCTAATTCACTCGTTCATAAATTGTCAAAAAAACTAACATTTATCATTCAGTCATGTTTGTGGCAATTAAGCACCAAAAGGAGAGTTTGCATTAAGTTTCTTTGGCCTAACTGTAAATAATACAGTAGTAATTTTTGCTTATTTTTCAATTGCTTTTATAGTGGTTTGTTGGGGTTTTTTTGTCCTGTTTTCAAATGAAACAAAATGGTTGTCTCCAGAATGCGATTTTGGAAGAGTTGTCTTTTGGCACTGTCTGTTAAGCAGAAGAGATCTTTTTGCCATAGAAAATTGCTGCTTATGGCTGCTGGGTCTCTTCTGCTGTAATTGCATGCATGTCATCTTCATACAAATTGGAAGAAAGACTTGATTTTGAAGCCTTTTGCAGTGTGTTTAACTATTAGTTTTGAATTGTAATTCTCTTCAGAGAATTCCCTAATTCAAATAAGGTCAACTACAAAAAAAAAAAAGATTAATGGAATTTGTTTCTTGTTAAGTATTCCAAATTTTTTGTTTAAATAGCCTACCTAGTTTTTCAGCTGGCCAATACCTAAATGCCTTCATCTCCTACCAATTCTCAAGGCACTTGTTCAAAGGTCAGACATTTCAGGAATGCAATTTGAAAGTTTTGTTAAGTTTTGTTTGGATGGGATCCCACAGTACATCTTCTGAAAATCATAATTTCCACCCTGTATTTGTGATATGATTTATTGCCAAGCTATTAGGTTTCAAACTGGATCTCAGACCAGTTACTAGAAAAGAGAGTGGCTGTGTTCATGGTGGAATCTTTTTGGAACCAATTTTCTTTCATTTCAGGAAAAAGGTTGGTCAGAAGTAAAATAGTAGGAAGGGTCTGGCTTCAGGATCAAATTGTGGTCTTGTTGAAGTAGAAGAGGAGGCTAAAGGGTGTGAAAGTAATAGGAATCCATTGAAAGATTTGAAAGCATTTTCAAAGATAAGGGAACAAAGGAGTGAAGATGGAAGTGGAAATATTTGCTGTATAATTAGTGGACATTCATGAAATGTTCCTCTGTTGCATGTTATGTGTAGATACTAAAGATGAGTAGTAATTTTGAGAATTTATAGCTAGAAATTGGTAAAAGAATACAATTTCAGTTGCATCTGTTCAATTGGACCTTTTTCTTATTCCTTCTTATTGCCTCATCTAGAAGAGAGTAAAAACATCACGTCTATATCATGCTGTGCTTTCAGAAATATTATACAGGTCATTAAAAAGGCCCTTTGGCCCAAAGTTTTCACCAGTATAATTTTATTTTTCTTATCAAGGTTTCATTAATCTTTTCTTTAGCTCACCAACTTGTTCAGAAGTTGACCCTGCCATATAATCAATACCACAGTAGCATTTAATCTTACATATTTGTCCATAGCTTACTTTGCTGAGTCTTAGTATTTTTCTTCAGGTACAGAGCTTTGTGCATCCTATTAAATTCTTGCATTACTTCATTGATGAGCTAGATCTAGGATTTTGGATATTGCAAACAAAAAATAATCTCTTCTGAATTCTGTAGCTCCAGATGCATTAAGAAAGTCTTATTTACTCTCTTCTTATATCTTGTTATAGATTGGCATTAGACTATCATAAGATTCCACACGACAAAATATCTTGTTTCTTCAGCAAGTTTGTGAGCTACAACATCAGCACATGGAGCTCTGGCTCTAGTAGAGACAGCTAAAACTGGAATAGAAACTAGATCACAATTTCCACACTTAATAAGGCAATAAGTCAGCTGTTGCCATGGGACAGAGCTGGTTGAATTGTCATAATCATTCTATAGGCATAAATCTTAGACTTGCACCAGATGCTTCATGCTGTTCCTGCTGTGCAAAACAGCTGGATATTCAGCTTAAAGGATTTCTTTTCTAGAGAGAAACTATAGGTAGCATAGAGTTGAGATAATGTGAATTTGATGGGAAGATACACTCCAGCTCCAGTGTCACTGTTGTGGCTTCAGGATGCAGGTCTGATTCTGGGGTTTATACTGTGATGGGTAAAAACTGCAGTTCAAGGCACAGGAAACAATCTTACAAATTGATGTAAAGAGATGAAGCTGGTACTTTTCCTTTTTATGAACATGCTTTGTCGCAGTAACCTTTGCTTTGCTGCCTTTTTCAGTTTTCATGGATTTTTTTCTTTGCCCAAGAGCTTACATTTTGGGTAATATTTTGCCTGGTAGTATAATCAGTTTGGACTCTGGACTCCGGACTCCTTTTTAACTAGCTTTGAGAAATTATAGCAATGTTAAATGCAGATGAATCTGCTTGTTCTGTATCAAAATGGGACACATTCATCTGAAAAACAGCAATTATGTTGTGGATCCCCATCTAGTTTATGAATTAGTTCTCAAAGGCACATAGACCTTTGCAGGATAATCTCTCTGAAGAAGGAACAGATATGGTTAAAACACATTAGAAAAAGTTTGCAAGAAATGCCCTGTGAATAGAATTGTTACCAAGTGTATTGGGTTTGGATGGCAAGGTTTTGGTAGTGGGGGGGCTATGGGGGTGGCTTCTGTGAGAAGATGCCAGAAGCTTCCCCCATGTCCGATAGAGCCAGTGCCAGCTGGCTCCAAGACGGACTCGCCGCTGGCCAAAGCTGAGCCAATCATAGCACCTCTGTGATAACATATTTAAGAAGGGGGAAAAAACTGCTGCGTAACAGCAGCCGGGAGAGAGGAGTGAGAAGATGTGAGAGAAACAACTCTGCAGACACCAAGGTCAGGGAAGAAGGAGGGGGGAGGAGGTGCTCCAGGTGCCGGAGCAGAGATTCCCCTGCAGCCCCTGGTGAAGACCATGGTGAGGCAGGCTGTCCCCCTGCAGCCCATGGAGGACCCCATGCCGGAGCAGGTGGATGCCCGAAGGAGGCTGTGACCCTGTGGGAAGCCTGCGCTGGAGCAGGCTCCTGGCAGGACCTGTGGACCCGTGGACCTGTGGAGAGAGGAGCCCACGCTGAAGCAGGTTTGCTGGCAGGACTTGTGACCCCACGGGGGACCCACGCTGGAGCAGTCTGTTCCTAAAGGACTGCACCCCGTGGGAGGGACCCATGCTGGAGCAGTTTGTGAAGAACTGTAGCCTGTGGGAAGGACCCATGCTGGAGAAGTTCGTGGAGGACTGTCTCCCGTGGGAGGGACCCCATGCTGGAGCAGGGGAAGAGTGTGAGGAGGAAGGAGCAGCAGAAACAACGTGTGATGAACTGACCACAACCCCCATTCCCTGTCCCCCTGTGCCACTCAGGGGGGAGGAGGTAGAGAAAATCAGGAGTGAAGTTGAGCCTGGGAAGAAGGGAGGGGTGGGGGGAAGGTGTTTTAAGATTTGGTTTTATTTCTCATTATCCTACTCTGATTTGACTAGCAATAAATTTAATTTAATTTCCCCAAGTTGAGTCTGTTTTGCCCGTGACGGTAATTGCTGAGTGATCTCCCTGTCCTTATCTCGACCCATGAGCCTTTCGTTATATTTTCTCTCCCCTGTCCGTTTGAGGAGGGGGAGTGATAGAGCGGCTTTGGTGGGCACCTGGCATCCGGCCAGGGTCAACCCACCACACTAAGCTAAGGCTGGGGCTCTATACGTTAATATTATTTCAAGCAATATGAAGTTTACATTAAAACCTCATAAGCAGTGAAATATGACAACTCTCACTGGTTACTCATATGGTGCTTTACTGTTTGTTAAATAACAAAAATTTTACAAGGCCATTTCTAGTATGAAGCTTGTTCTGAGCTGAAGGGTTGAGAAATATATGTACTGTAGGATGCCTTCTGCAGAGGGTCTAAACTGAATAAAACAAATAACATGATCATTGAGGCTTTGTTTACACCCAAGAGTTTAACTATGTTCATGTAGCTAAAGCAATATAACTGAACGAGCAAGGACGATGGTTGGCAGGTTAGAATGTGTTTATGGGAATGGAAATAAATTATAGTGCTATAAGCTGTATTTATAGCAATAAAACTGCAATAGGGTTGTACAGAGGTACTGCATTGCTAGAAGGAAAAATCACATCCCTCACTGGAATAATCATGTTGTACTTCTATGTGGAGGCCAGGCCTAAATTAATTCCAGTTGCATTTCTGAGTACTTAAATGAGAAAGCTACTTCAGTGTCGTGGTTTAACCCCAGCCAGCAACTAAGCACCACACAGCCGCTCAGTCGCTCCCCCCACGTTGGGATGGGGGAGAGAATCGGAAGGGTAAAAGTGAGAAAACTCGTGGGTTGAGATAAAGACAGTTTAATAGGGAAAGCAAAAGCCATGCACACAAGCAAAGCAAAACAAGGAATTCATTCACTACCTCCCATCAGCAGGCAGGTGTTCAGCCATCTCCAGGAAAGCAGGGCTCCATCATGTGTAATGGTTACTTGGGAAGACAAACGCCATCACTCCAAATGTCCCCCCCTTCCTTCTTCTTCCCCCAGCTTTATATTGCTGAGCATGATGTCATATGGTATGGAATATCCCTTTGGTCAGTTGGGGTCAGCTGTCCCAGCTGTGTCCCCTCTCAACTTCTTGTGCACCCCCAGCCTCCTCGCTGGTGGGGTGGTGTGAGAAGCAGAAAAGGCCTTGACTCTGTGTAAGCACTGCTCAGCAATCACGAAAACATCCCTGTATTATCAACACTATTTTCAGCACAAATCCAAAACATAGCCCCATACTAGCTACTATGAAGAAAATTATCTCTATCCCAGCCAAAACCAGCACATTCAGTAAAGTCTTGCTTTGGCTCTGAGAGGATTTAACACCGAGAGGTGTTGAACATCTGCATCTTTACTGAAGTCTGTGCTTTTGAAGGTGCTGTAAGCCATCACAGTCCTGTGTTTCTGTCTTGGCTCTAAATCTCATTGAAGTCAGTGGGAAAATGCTTGGGTGGCTGCAGGACTGCAACCTCTTAAGAGACCTTTGTTAGCCTGGTATATCTTGTTTTCTGACAAATCAGATGCACAATTGTTAGGAAGCAGTTTATCCTGAGTGCAGAAAAATGTGCCAAAGTGTGATCATATGTGACAATCACAGTGGCAAGCTGGGACACAAAACCAAGTTTTGTTCTGTTCAGTAGTTTTATTTCTGCTTTTTGCTTCCATAGCCTGCACATAACTAACATATGATTACAAGCCCAAGCAAAGCACCACCACCTCTCTCTGGGGGCTCAAACAATCCATTTATTCTCCCTGAATATGAGTTTAAATACATGTGAGAGGAATGGCCTATCTAAAAGACTGTTCCCATGAGAGCTTTCTCTGGCATAATACTCCACTAATACTTCTCAGAGTACACTGATCTGGGGACGCTGAAGAGAGGGCAGCACAGAGATCCCAACATGTGCTGAAGATGTGAATTTAGATAGAAAAAAGACAATTAGACATTCCCTTTTTTTGGGGGGGGAGGACTAATAGTGTAAAGGGTTAAACACACCCAGCATAATAAACAAATAGTTCTGCTGAGTCCAGGACTAAACTAAGTTTGTTCAGTTCCTAAACTGAGTCAGTAGTGTTTCTAATAAAAACTACTGGTTTATTTTAATTGGAAGTAAATATCCCATTTTCAGGCATTTTGTTTTTTAATCTTTGGTTCACATCTCCTTTAAATGCTTTCCTGTGAAGTGGCAGCACAGGCTTATCAGATTCCATTATTATTTCCAACATATTACCATTTGATTTTGGTTTGGCAGATAGATTTTCTATTAATGCTTTTCAGATGGAGGTGGCATCAGATTTTGGTGGCAAAATTTTTTCTGTAAGGGGACTTTTTATTACTAGGATCACAGAATAATTTTACTTTTTATGATTTTTATCTTTCCTTTCCCCTCTCTGATAATATTCATCTTAGTAGTGAGACCACTATTGGATTCAGTGGACTCTGGATCAGACCCTGAATTTGCTTGCAGTCATTACAGGATCTGCTTTGAGACTATTTCTAACTTGCATCTTCATGAACCTTTTCATTTTAGTTCCATCTCACAAGACCTACAGTATATTTTTTTCTCATTAATTTCCATTTAATGTCGCCACAGCTGCTGCTGTCACAGATACCACATGATGAAGAAGAAGGAAGAGAAACACACTTTCATAGGGTTTCTGCACATAGGAGCATAGAGTAATTATGTGGGGGGATGACCTGTGCAGACTACCTGGTCTACCCCCCACTCAAAGCAGAACCAACTTCGAAGTTAAGTCCAGCTTCAAAGTTAGATTAGGTTGCTGAAGGCCTTATCCAGTTGAGTTTTGAATATCTTCACTGATAGAAATTCTGTAACTTCTCTAGCCCCTGTTCCTGTCCTCAATACAAAGAACTTTTTTTTTTTAATATGTACGTGGAATGTACATTCCCTGCTTTGCTGCAGCTTTTAAATTGGATTGAGATAGTTTTTAAATTTGAACATGGAGTAATCCCTGAGTTCTAGAAAGATTTTTCTTTTCTTAGAATAAAAGTCCACTCTTGAAGATAATCCTATATAACAATAGTCAAACAAATCTATACACAGCAATTCTGGAGGCAGCAAAGAGGTGTGGCAAGCAGTCAGTCTAAAAGAATAAGACTGAAGTACTTCTTTTGGTAGTAGAAGGAAGAAGTCATGGTTACAAACACAATGTCTAGAAGATAGTTTTTGGTAAGAACAGGCCCTTAGTTAACTTCTTGGGGACTTTTTTGGTGGGGTTTTTTTGCCCCGCAGGACAAAATTCTCCACACAACTGCACTGAGATATAACATTTCCTTATTTTGGAATATCTCCCTATTTAAAATAGTGATATTTTATGCCATTACAAATTAATTAGATTTAAATACCCCAGTCTTTAGGGAAAATACTCCAAGATGAGGGGATACAGATGCTGCCTATTCCAAATGTCTGAAAAATAACTAAAAGAGAAAAATCACAAAATGTTGAATTTACACAGTGATGGGATTTAATTCTGGCTTGACTGAGGCTATCGAGTTGTGTGGCTAAATCTGTTGTCAGCTGTAATAAACACTTTTTCTGCTTCAATTTATGTGAACATTTGCAGCTGTTGAAGAAACAGTCATCTTTGCTTCTTAGTCAAACAATACATAAAATGAATTACGCTAGAATAGATTATGTGCAAAAACAGGTGAACAGAGCTGTGCATTAATAGATTAACTTATGGAAGAAAGTATGAGACCTACTTTTTCGTATTGATTGCCTCTTCCAGTCATTGGATTGTGAAAGTAGACCTCATTTAATGGAAGTCCTTGAGAGAGAAAAAGAAAAAAATCATCCATGGTTTTATTTTATAGTCTACATGGAAGTTGTATTCATGTAATTTAGAAAGATTCACTGAATCAATTTTCAGCAATGTACAATACATACCAAAATTTATTAAGAGGACTGTACCATCCTGCCTTTGTCTGCTTAACTCACTACAGGCATGAACACACATCATGTATTATTTAAATGTGTAGGCTGACACATACAATTTATAGTATTTAGAAGTGGAAAGAACATGAATTATACAACAGAAAGCTTTCAGCGTGCTGCAGAGTTGAATGTTTTTAATGCAAAATGAAGACGCACATTAACCTTAAAAAAATCAAAGGGACTTGGTGGGTACTTAGATAACTGAGCAGACCATCATGCCCATTTGTCCTGCTCTCAGCAGCGAGTTTAGTGAAAATCTCACTGGGTGGTAGGGAAAGCACATGTGGGCTGAGCTGGAGGACTGGGACAGTATGTTTGTATGTCCATTTTCTGATGAAACAGATTCAGGTAATCCATGTAGTGAAGCTAGCCTTTAGTGTGACTGTGGCTCTTTCAAATTTGATTTGAACTCAGCTTGACAGAGAGGTAGAGGTGTCAAATAAGATTGCCACAACTGTTATAAATACGGAGGTTTGATGTGAGGAAGGAGTCCAAACCATACAGAGCTTTTGCTGAGACTAACAGGAACATACAGAAGTACTACTGAGCCTTGAGTAAACCCCAGAAACAGATGCAGAGAAAACTGGGCTTTTCTAGTTCTGGTGCTCAAAGAGCAACTTTTTTTTTTTTTTTTTAAGCATAAGTACAGACATTGTGAAATATTACTCTAAAGTGAATATAATGCAGTCTTGATATTCTTTTTACGAAGGTTGAAATAGGGATGTGCCAATTTAGCAAAGTAAGCTTTCAAAATGGGCATGACACTTTTTTTTTTACCTGCACACTTCAAAAGCCATCAAAATAGCTGTTACCTTCTGTCCTGGAAACTGTCAGGAACCTATAAATAAACATAAAATAATACAGGAGCAAGAAAAGAATCTTTTGCCAGCAGTTAATGTTGTTGTTATTAATTCTGTTGTTTCTTTTTTTTTTTCTTTTTACAGTGTATCCTATTCAGTGCATGTCTCTGAGGATTACCCAGGTACAGCACAACGTTCTTGTCCATGACACTTGTATGCATGTTACTGCAATTTGCAATATTCAGATGAGAATATTTGAAAGGGTGTTAATATCTTCTAGGTGCATCCTTTTGCTAATCATTTTACATTAGTTAGATTATTTTCACACTAATTTCTCCTTTTCAGGCATGTCGTGGTTTAACCCCAGTTAGCAGCCAAGCACCACACAGCCGCTCCCTCACTCCCCCTCCCCCTCCGCCCTACTCCTGGTGGGATGGGGAGGAGAATCGGGAAAGAAGGCAGAACTCATGGGCTGAGATAAGAACAGTTTAATAACTAAAGTAAAATATAATACTAACAATAGTAATAATGAAATATAATAATAATAATAATAGTAATGAAAAGGAATAAAACAAAAAACAGGAGGGGGAGGGGGAAGGAAAAAACCCAGTGATGCACAATGCAATTGCTCACCACCCACTGACCGATGCCAGAGCCACGATCCACCCCTCCCGGCCAACTCCCCCCTGTTTATATACTGGGCATGACGTTCCATGGTATGGAATACCCCTTTGGCTAGTTCAGGTCAGCTGCCCCGGCTCTGCTCCCTCCCAGCTTCTTGCACACCTGCTTGCTGGCAGAGCATGGGAAACTGAAAAGTCCTTGGCTTAAGATAAGCACTACTTAGCAACAACTAAAACATCAGAGTGTTATCAACATCATTCTCACACTAAATCCAAAACACAGCACTGTACCAGCTACTAAGAAGAGAGTTAACTCTGTCCCAGCTGAAACCAGGACAATATCCACCCCTTATTCTATACCATTTACGTTATGCCCAGATCCCCCACTTTCTGATACATTTCCAATTAATCACCATCACTTTTCCTGTCTTTTGATACATATACACACAGATATCATTCCTGCAGTCTATGGGCCATCTCTATCAAATGTCTGTTGAGTTCATTCAGTCCATGACTTTGGGCTCCATCTGTCATAACAGTCTGTCTGGGCAGGAGGGATGGTGCAAAGTCCGCTCAGTCGGCAGAACAGGATTGGGCTTCGGTGTGATGTGGCAGGCAGGTGACATTGGGCGCAGCAGGAGGATGGTGTGTGGTGTTGGATTGTTGCATGCTGCAGTCAGCCCTGGTTCCATCACTACTGCACTTCGCTTGGTTTTATCAAAGTTCATTCTTTAATAATCTAGATAATTCATACTGTAATACCATTGACATAGCATATAACAATTATAATAATGATGACATACAATGGCAAGATTATATAGCAATTAATATCATACACTTTAATCTATTGGTTGTTCTCACCTAAAATCAAATCCCCTTGAGGCACACATCGGACTTCCCCATCCTTCCGCATCACCCACCAAGTGCACCCAGGTCCTTGAGCAAAAGCAATCCCACGAATGGGTTTGCCTTTGCCTGAGGCAGGAGTAACCCAGACTGTCTTCCCTAGCATATTTTTTATGTGCACCACAGGGACTTTATCCCCTTCTACAGTATGTAAAAGTTCTGATTGGGCAGGGCCAGCTCGATTGACAGATCCTCTAGTGTTGACTAACCAGGTGGCCTTTGCTAAATGTGTATCCCAATGTTTGAAGGTCCCACCACCCATTGCTCTCAATGTAGTCTTTAACAATCCATTGTATCGCTCGATTTTCCCGGAGGCTGGTGCATGATAGGGGATGTGATACACCCACTCAATGCCGTGCTCTTTGGCCCAGGTGTCTATGAGGTTGTTCCGGAAATGAGTCCCGTTGTCTGACTCAATTCTTTCTGGGGTTCCATGTCACCATAACATTTGCTTTTCAAGGCCCAGGATAGTGTTCCAGGTGGTGGCATGGGGCACGGGATATGTTTCCAGCCAGCCGGTGGTGGCTTCCACCACTGTAAGCACATGGTGCTTGCCTTGGTGGATTTGTGGGAGTGTGATATAGTCAATCTGCCAGGCCTCCCCATATTTGTATTTCAGCCATCGTCCTCCATACCAAAGAGGCTTTAACCGCTTGGCTTGCTTAATTGCAGCGCATGTTTCACATTCATGGATAACCTGTGCGATAGTGTCCATGGTCAGGTCCACCCCTCGATCACGAGCCCATCTATATGTTGCATCTCTTCCCTGATGGCCTGAGGTGTCATGGGCCCACCGAGCCATGAATAATTCACCCTTATGCTTCCAGTCCAGATCGACCTGAGCCACTTCAATCCTAGCAGCCTTGTCTATCTGTTGATTGTTTTGATGTTCTTCAGTGGCCCGACTCTTGGGTACATGGGCATCTACATGACATACTTTCACAACCAGGTTCTCTAGCCGGGCAGCAATATCTTGCCACAATGCGGCAGCCCAGATGGGTTTACCTCTGCGTTGCCAGTTACTCTGCTTCCATTGCTGCAACCACCCCCACAGAACATTGGCCACCATCCATGAGTCAGTATAGAGATAAAGTATTGGCCATTTTCCTCGTTCAGCAATGTCTAAAGCCAGCTGGATGGCTTTCACCTCTGCAAACTGACTCGATTCACCCTCTCCTTCTGCAGTTTCTGCAACTTGTCGCATAGGACTCCATACAGCCGCCTTCCACCTCCGATGCTTTCCTACAATGCGACAGGACCCATCAGTGAACAGGGCATATTGCCTCTCATGTTCTGGCAGTTTATTATACAGTGGGGCCTCTTCAGCACACGTCACCTCCTCCTCTGGTGATATTCCAAAATCTTTGCCTTCTGGCCAGTCTGTGATCACTTCCAGAATTCCTGGGCGACTGGGGTTTCCTATTCGACTTCATTGTGTGATCAGTGCAACCCACTTACTCCATGTAGCATCAGTTGCATGATGTGTAGAAGGGACCTTCCCTTTGAACATCCAGCCCAGCACCGGCAGTCGGGGTGCTAAGAGGAGCTGTGTTTCAGTACCAACCACTTCTGAAGCAGCTCGAACTCCTTCATATGCTGCTAATATCTCCTTTTCAGTTGGAGTATAGCGGGCCTCAGATCCTCGATATCCCCGACTCCAAAACCCTAGAGGTCGACCTCGGGTCTCCCCTGGTGGTGCTTTCTGCCAGAGACTCCAGGTAGGGCCATTCTCCCCGGCTGTGGTGTAGAGCACATTTTTAACATCTGGTCCTGCCCGGACCGGCCCAAGGGCTACTGCATGAACTATCTCCCGTTTAATCTGTTCAAAGGCTTGTTGTTGCTCAGGGCCCCATTTAAAATCGTTCTTCTTCCGGGTCACTTGGTAGAGAGGGCTTACAATCAGACTCTAATTTGGAATATGCATTCTCCAAAAACCTACAACACCTAAGAAAGCTTGCGTTTCCTGTTTACTAGTCAGTGGAGACATAGCTGCTATTTTGTTGATCACATCCATTGAGATGTGACGACGTCCATCTTGCCATTTTATTCCTAAAAACTGAATCTCCTGTGCAGGTCCTTTCACCTTACTCTGTTTTATGGCAAAACCGGCTTTCAGAAGGATTTGGATTATTTTCTCCCCTTTCTCAAAAACTTCTTCTGCTGTGTTGCCCCATACGATGATGTCATCAATGTATTGCAGGTGTTCCGGAGCTTCACCCTGTTCCAGTGCACTCTGGATTAGTCCATGGCAAATGGTGGGGCTGTGTTTCCACCCCTGGGGCAGTCGATTCCAGGTGCACTGGATGCCCCTCCAAGTGAAAGCGAACTGTGGCCGGCACTCTGCTGCCAAAGGGATTGAGAAAAATGCATTAGCGATATCACTTGTGGCGTACCACTTGGCTGCCTTTGACTCCAGTTCATATTGAAGTTCTAGCATGTCTGGCATGGCAGCACTCAGCGGTGGCGTGACTTCATTCAGGCCACGATAGTCTACTGTTAGTCTCCATTCTCCATTAGACTTTCGCACTGGCCCTATGGGGCTGTTAAAGGGTGAGCGAGTCCTGCTGATCACTCCTTGGCTCTCCAGTCGACAAATCAGCTTATGGATGGGAATCAGGGAGTCTCGGTTGGTGCGATATTGCCGCCGGTGCACCCTTGTGGTAGCGATCAGCACCTGTTGTTCTTTGACCCTCAGCAACCCCACAACCAAAGGGTCCTCAGAGAGTCCGGGCAAGGTGGACAACTGTTCAATTGCCTCCATCTCCAAGGCAGCTATACCAAAGGCCCACCGATACCCCTTTGGGTCCTTGAAATACCCTCTCCTGAGGTAGTCTATGCCAAGGATGCATGGGGCCTCTGGGCCAGTCACAATGGGGTGTTTTTGCCACTCATTCCCAGTTAGGCTTATTTCAGCCTCCAATACAGTTAGCTGTTGGGATCCCCCTGTCACCCCAGAAATACAAATAGGTTCTGCCCCTTTATAGCTTGATGGCATTAGGGTACACTGTGCACCGGTGTCTACTAGAGCTTTATACTCCTGTGGGTCTGATGTGCCAGGCCATCGCATCCACACAGTCCAGTAAACCCGGTTGTCCCTCTCCTCCACCTGGCTGGAGGCAGGGCCCCTCTAGTGCTGGTCATAGGATTCTCCACTCACTTGTAAAAACGGATTAGAATTCCTTTTCATAGAATCAGGAGTAAGATCAGCCCTTCCACTCTGTCGGCCACACCGCTCGCAGTGCTCACTGGAGCCTGAAGCAGCAATTTTCCTGGAAGAATCCTCATTTGTGATTGTTTTTCCTCGCAATTCCCGTACCCGTGCATCTAGGACCAAGGTAGGTTTTCCATCCCACTTTCTCATATCCTCTCCGTGGTCAAGCAGGTAAGACCACAGGGTACCCCGTGGTGTGTACCTTCTCTCTCCTCTCTCTTGAGCAGAGGGACGCTTATTCCTAATAGCTGAGATATTGGTCCGTGCAGGTGGGAGGCAGAACTTATCCTCAAATCGCTGGAACTCTCGGGACCATTTCTCGGCTAGTATGTCTGGCAGTTTCTCCACAGCCAAGGTGAGGGAGGAAGTGAGACTTTCTTCGTATTGCTGAAGTCGGCGAGCCAATTCATCTACTGTTGGTCCCTCCTCGTCTTTCTAGTCCATTACTGCCAATGCATTGGCATACGACGATGGTGCGCTTCATATAAACTTCCGCCACATGGGTCGTGTGCGTTGGACTTCGTCTGGATCTGTGGGTAGCTGTGCATTGTCTGGGTCATAATAAACCATCTCCCACACGGCTAATTCCCTCAGGTACTGGATACCTCTCTCCATGGTGGTCCACTTGCCTGGTTGACATATAACATCTTCCTTGAAGGGGTACCTTTCCCTCACGCCCGATAGAAGTCGCCTCCAGAGGCTGAGGGCTTGTGTCTTTTTTCCAATCGCCTTGTCAATGCCCCCTTCCCTAGAAAGGGATCCCAATTGCTTGGCCTCCTTACCCTCTAATTCCAAGCTACTGGCCCCATTATCCCAGCATCGGAGCAGCCAGGTGATAATGTGCTCGCCTGGACGATGGCTGAAGTCTTTTCGCATATCTCGCAGCTCCCCCCTCAGGGATAGGGATCGAGTGATTATCTCTGGTTCTGCCTCTTCCTCCTGTTCTTGTGATGACCCTGGTTCATCTTCATCCTTTGCTAAGCGAGCTGTCTTTTTTGAGTATTTCTTCTTCTGTACAGGGTCAACTGATACCGGCATGGGTTGGTTCTCTGGTTCAGCTGCAGTGGCTGTTGCTGGGGTTGAAGTGTCTGCAGTGCCTGTCACGGGGGTCGAAGTGGCTGCAGCATCTGTTGCTGGGGTTGGAGTGGCTGCAATGCCTGTTGCTGGGGCTGGAGGGGCTGCAGTGCCTGTAATTTTGTTGTCAGATCCAGAGACCTTCTCTTCCCCTTGAGGGTACTGAACAGTGTTGAACAGGGCTCGGTAGGCATGGGCCAGGCCCCAGCACATTGCAGTGATTTGTGTCTCCCTGGAATTGTCGGGGTGACAGCATACTTTTTCCAAATGTTCTACTAGGTTTTCAGGATTCTGCACTTGTTCAAGGGTGAAGTTCCAAAACACTGGAGGTGCCCACTGTCCTAGGCATTTGCCCATGCTACCCCACACACCCTGCCACTCATAACTCTCCAGCCTCGGGGCAGATCTCTGGGTGATCCTCTTAAATATTTGTTTAACCCTGAACAAGACCTGAACCACATTCAGGAACATGCGAGTTCCTAGCAATAGGACCATGTTAATTTCAACATTCCAAGGATATTCAAAATTTTCAAAATTCTCAAACACTACTGTAATTAGCCTGGAGGAGGAGGGGAAGGTGAAGGAAGGTGTCTCCCCCATAGATTGGCTCTCCGAGGAGAAAAGGTAAAGGGTGTAATTATTACTAGTTTCTGCTAGATAGCTCCCGAAGTACGGAGATAACGGCAATGCTGAGTACAAATACCAGATTAGTCCCACGACCGATAATTTTATCGTACCATAAACCAGTGTTACATAGTAAAGCAAAGCAAAAACCTTAATCCACCTCACCTTATGGGTGATAAGCAGCAGCACAGGGACTATATACGGCAAGTGAGGTGATACATAACACAACTCTAAGAACGAGTGCCACAACTCTAAGAGCCAATAAACCAACATTGTGACCAGTGACTACTAAACTAATACAATGAATGCTTATAACAAATTTGTTTTAACACGCACTGGTCAGATCTGTTGTTATCTCAACCCTTTGTGCCCCATGTTGGGCACCAAAAAGGACTGTCGTGGTTTAACCCCAGTCAGCAGCCAAGCACCACGCAGCTGTTCCCTCACTCCCCCTCCCCCCTGCTCCCATTGGGATGGGGAGGAGAATCAGGAAAGAAGGCAGAACTCGTGGGTTGAGATAAGAACAGTTTAATAACTAAAGTAAAATATAATACTAACAATAATAATAATGAAATATAATAATAATAATAATAGTAATGAAAAGGAATAAAACAAAAAAAAGGAAGGGGGGGAAAGGAAAAAACCCCAGTGATGCACAATGCAATTGCTCACCACCCACTGACCGATGCCAGAGCCGCGATCCACCCCTCCCGGCCAACTCCCCCCTAGTTTATATACTGGGCATGATGTTCCATGGTATGGAATACCCCTTTGGCTAGTTCAGGTCAGCTGCCCCGGCTCTGCTCCCTCCCAGCTTCTTGCACACCTGCTTGCTGGCAGAGCATGGGAAACTGAAAAGTCCTTGGCTTAAGATAAGCGCTACTTAGCAACAACTAAAACATCAGAGTGTTATCAACATCATTCTCACACTAAATCCAAAACACAGCACTGTACCAGCTACTAAGAAGAGAGTTAACTCTGTCCCAGCCGAAACCAGGACAAGGCATCATTTATCAACTGGGTCAGGGTGAGAAAACCTGGTTCACAAGTTTACAGAGACCGGAGCTTGTGATGCTTTCCGTGTCTGGAGCCAACAGTGATAGGAGTGAGAAATCGCCCAACTCCTGTTTGGCATGGTAGATAAAGCTTGATCTTTCTGCACGGGGCCAGCAAAGCACTTCTGTGTTAGACCTTAATGAGACTACTCACGTTCTTAAAGTTAAGCCTGTGGACTGTGCGTTGATGCTTCTCAGCGTCTGTTGCAGCCAAGGGTTTGCGTATGGGTATGTCTTTGGTAACATAAGCTTGCAAAGCTGTTCCCAGCTGCTCAGTCCTGCCTCCCTGTCATACCCTGAGCTGGGTTGGCAAAAGCATTTGTGTTACCATGTGGCCAATCCACACAAGGGGAATTATCCATATGAAAGACAACCAGGAAAGAGCAAAAGCTAGTTTTCAGCTATCTTGTTTCCCTGATTTCCTTCACAAAGAGACTGCACAGATACTTCAGGTGGCACAGAGGTTAGCAGAAGCAGGAGAGGGAAGTGAGGGTGAGGGCAGACAGGCACTGTGCAAGTAAAGGTACATGGTAGTACTGTTGGATTGCACCACATATTGTATATTTTGCACCTGGGAGTACTTAATAGTGTAAGTACCATGAATGATATGAAACCCTCTGGCCTTTTTTGATCATTATCTGTAACATCTCTGTAATATTTCTAAAAGAAATATTTCTTGTTTCTTTTAGAATCTCTAAAGAAGTGAGGCTTTGATCTTCTTCACTGATAAGCAGGAGTAGACTATGTCTGTTCAAAACACCAGAGTGTTTGAAGCAGATGCAGAGAGAAATCAGTGTCAGCAGTGATGCTAAATACAATGGATTATGTGAGAGAATGCTCACAAACTTTGTGAGAGATATTTTTTTTTCACCAGTAAAAACTGGAGGAAAAACTGCTACTAATAATAATCTATTCAACATGTAGTAAGCAGAGAAACTGAGATTCATAAAATACACAGCCATACCAGTGATAAATTGATTCACTGATTACTCCATTGACCTGACAATGAAAGGAGGGACAAATAGTTGAAAAAAATCTGCATCATATTTTATTAACGGTTTGTTTTATTAAACATCAGTAATGGATTTATTCATTTCAGGGATTAAGCTATTATGAAGGCACTGAACTTGATCTCTGTGAACCCCTAAACTAAATGGCAAGATGGAGCACTGAACCAGCAGTTACTCGCACAGCACATAAGATCTCATCTCCTGGCAAACTCTTCTGACTGACAGACCTCAAACTTCCATTACGGATGCTGTTTGCAGCATGCCCTGATGGCCTACAAGGCTGAGTGACTTTGGTGGCTCTAAAACCTAATGAATATTCTCTGCCATCACCCCCTATATTTTAAAGCCAGATAGAACTGTAGCTAACTTGGTGAGGGGGGGTAAACCAGCTGTGCATGTTTACTGATTAAAAATCTAACCCTTCAAGTCTTTGGAAGAGCTGATTTCATTCATATCTCAAGCTTTTGCAGTATGTATGTTTGCTTTGTGATTAAGAGGTGTTTAGTGTGTTAGGAAGGATAATGACTGCCATTTTACAGCTTTGATTCTAAAAATACTCGCTTTGACTTGGTGAGCCAGATTCTTTGTCTCCTCTCTGTGCTAAATCTCTAACTTAACATCACTGCTGACTGTGGCTATCTCTTCTCTGGCATGTATTTTAAAGGATGTTCAGGGACATGTCAGGGTGTGATGGTGTCAAGCCTGGGAAGCTCTGTGCTGGTATCCTCCTCAACTGGAAGATGATCTTCAAGTATTGCTGCTAGTTGCTAGAGTTCAGAGCAGCATATGCTCATCAAATTAAATTTCTCACGGGATAAGTCTTTACAGATCAAGGTTTAAGTCCATTAGTGTGTAGCTATATCAAAGTTGTATCCTTTGGAGATTAAGAGTGTGTAATACACATTGGATCAAATTTGGAAACCCGTGAGAAGGCTGTCAGAGTTGATCTTCAGATAAATTGCTAATGTATGCAATAAATATATGAAAATAGAAGAGATTAAGTTACCATACAAATTATGTTCATTCAGCCGAAAGTGATACCACCACAAGTAAATTTTAGATATTATAAGAAGAGCTTTGGGTACTGCATATACTCTAGCTCCATGCATTGTTGTTATGTATGCAGCGTCACCGCTTTGGCACTGATAACAGTGTGTAGCTATTGCTGAATTGCTTCATAAAGCATCAAAAGATTACAAACAGCTGAGCATTAAATCATACCTATGGGAACTGTAATATGACATGACAACTTTCAATAATGGAAGGTGTTTGAATGTTTCATAATTGAGTGAAAGCTAAAAATATGCTCACAAAGGCACACTGAAGAACTTAATAGGAATAGTGTTGAGACAGCAATGTCTCAAAGTTATATATACATTGCTGAAATTGTGAAAATATCACTGAAAATTTTAGAGGCAGGTAATATCAGTTCCAGCAAAATATCTTTGTAATCATTTTCTCATAACATTGACACAACTAGGGGAAAATAATGCTCCTAAGGAGCAGTTATAGAATATAACATCAGTGAGTAGACTAAAGTTCCATTAATATGAGTGGATCATGACTCCTGTGAGAACCATTACAGCAGCAAGCATTTTGCTAATGAATATATGTTGAGTGTTACGTGTTGGCTGCCATAAACTTGTAGAACTGCTGTAGTCTTTTATCCCAGTGATTTGTGGGTTACACACGTGTTAACAGAAACATCCTTTTCTTAGACCTCGTTAGATTGCAGCAGAGACAGAGAGAACAAGTTTGGCAGCGAGTGGTTTGTTGCATCCCTCCACTAGGTCCAGGCAGACTCCGCTTAAGAGGAGAGGTGTTCCTGGGTGTAGTGTGTTAGAAACTGGATGTTGAAGAAAGCAAACCAAACCCAGTATCTTAATTTCAAGTTTCATTAGACTGATGGAAGGAAAGAAAAAAATCCCCAATGGTTGCCAAATAGAAAAGGAAAACAAAAACTTGGCAGTGAAAAGTATATTATCCAGCTGCCAAGAAAGAATGACAAACAATGGACATAAAAATATAATTAAAATCCATATATGTATATCTTGATAATTGTATATTCTGTACAGCACATATTGTTGTTTTTTCTACTTTTTCATACAGCAATAAGTTCTAGCACATGGATTTCCTTTCTCCCATCCATATATATGGTGTTAGGTATATTTAGAGTGAAATGCTGACCTTGGTTATTCCAGCTCATTAGACTCTATACCAGTAAGTTACACTCCCAAACCTGGGAAAGGAATGGGCATGTGTTGTATACCCAGAGCCATCCAGTATGGTGAGGCTGACACTGAAATGATGGCAGCAAGTTGGAGCATGCAAATAGAGGCAAGGCAGAGGTTCGTGGAGAGGGTGAGATGCAGCTGTCCTGGAGGCATAGTTTACAGCCTGTCCTGCCAACAGACAAAAGTGGGAGAAGGAGTGAATGCTGGCAGATGGCTGGAGGGACCCCATTTTATTCGCACAATGCTGTGGCTCTAAAACACATCCCTGTGCCAAGCATGTAGCCGAGCAGACACAAACTGAGCAGATGGAGCAGGTTGCTGTGCCCACTGGAGTGCAGTACTCGGGGAAACGTGGTGTCAGCCTCCTGCAGCAATTGCCTGCTCGCAATATATGTCTATTGAGCTGAGCGTGGATTACTCAGATTACCTCATGGGACAGCGCAGGAGTGGAAGTAGGCAAAGGTGTGGGATAGTGTCAGACTCGGTAGATCTGTGTGAATGTGGCAGAAAGGCTGTTTCACAGGCAGTGGGCTGGGTGTGGCAGTGCAGCTGCCAGTCTGCAAAGGCAGCATGGCACATGTGTGAGAAAGGGGCGGCAGCGCCAGGGCTTTGTCTTGATACAGGCTTCTAAGAACCACTGTAATACAAATAATAATATTGCTGAATTTACTGATCACTTAATGTTATCATTTTTAACATTTCACTGGAAGCACTGTGGTCAAAGGCTTTGAGATTGCAGCAGTATGCTTAAAATTATGTCTGAGTTCACGCACTTTGCTGATGTGGGACTGGAGTGTTTGAAATTATGATAGATCAAGTCCTTGTTTCAGTTCTCTTATTTGTCTCTTTATCTGCAATTATCTTAATTGTCAGCCTTTCTGCTCTAGAGCGTACGTTTCAATTCAGCCCAGATCAGTAGAAAAAAAAATCTTATTACTTTCATAGGCAGTTCAGCAATTAATGCAAAATAAGCTTCTGCAGATACTACATAAAAACTTGCTGCTCCTTGTTTGTTGTTACTAAACATTTGGCTGGAAATAAACAAAAAAAGAAAAAAAATCACAGCCTAATCTCCACATTTTGTAAGAAAGTTTGGAATAGACTTTCCATATTCATATCTGTTGTGGTTTAACCCCAGCCAGCAACTAAGCACCACGCAGCCGCTCGCTCACTCCCCCCCACCCCTGGGATGGGGGAGAGAATCAGGAAAAAAACCTCATGAGTTGAGATAAAGACAGTTTAATAGGATAGAAAGGAATGAAAAATAATGATAAAGATAATAATAATATGACAATAGTAATACTAAAAGAATTAAACTATACAAAGCAAGTGATGCACAATGCAATTGCTCACCACTCACTGACCGATGCCCAGTTAGTTCCCAAGCCGCGATCCGCCCCTCCCAGCCAGCTCCCCCAGTTTATATACTGGGCATGATGTCATATGGTATGGAATATCCCTTTGGCCAGTTTGGGTCAGCTGTCCTGGCGGTGTCCCCTCCCAGCTTCTTGTGCCCCTCCAGCCTTCTTGCTGGCTGGCCATGAGAAGCTGAAAAATCCTTGACTTAGTATAAACACTATTTAGCAACAACTAAAAACATCAGTGTGTTATCAACATTCTTTTCCTACTAAATCCAAAACACAGCACTATACCAGCTACTAGGAAGAAAATTAACTCTGTCCTAGCTGAAACCAGGACAATATCCATACCTAACATTTTTGTTAAGTGGGAGGAAAGATTATTTTTTTTTCCTGAATTAGGCACAAGAAAGGTTATCCACTGATTAGAAGATACTTCAAACATCCTTTATGTGACTAGGCAAAATGAGGCACAGGTATTTTGCATAATGGACTGTTAACACCTAGCTCTGAATGTAGCCTTCACTCTGCACACCAGACCTAGCTTGAGTTTTAGTGTCAGGCATGACAAAAAGCATAGAACAAGTCTTCATTTTGGAAAAGGTTGTCTCAAACCCCCATAAGTCTTGTGGGACAGTTCAGAGCAGTGCTTGGTGTGATTCCTGAAAGCCATGACATTGGACTCCAGGGTTTTGCTTTTATAAAATTTGGGTCCAAATCTTCCATCCTTTTGGTATTTTTCTTTTTGTTAGCAATCTCAGCAGAAAAAAACACACTGGGAAGATGATAGTGCTGGGCTTCCCTAACCACGTGGGAAGTGGTTCCTTATGGTACAAGGGTAGGATGGGCAACGTCGGAAGGGGCTGGCAGAGCACAATTGGACTTAACCATGCAAGGTGTTTTTCTTTTGTAGATAACACTTATGTTTCCAGTTCTGATAACGATGAAGATGTGTTAGTTACAACAGAGCCAATTCCAGTAATTTTCCACCAAATCGCTACAGGTAATCTTATGTCCTGAGTGTTTTATCAAGTTCATATTTTCTGAGGAAAGACAAGACGTTGCCTGTACTTAAAGGGAGATATGTTAATGTGTGTACGGTTTGCTATTTTCTCACAGTCTTGCTGTAGTAAATTGTCCTACATTTCAGAATAGAAGAAATTAAAATATTTCTTTTGGGGATCAACACAATTGTGTAGGCAGAATGTATTTTATTCTTTTAATGTCTTGCAGTCTGTGCTAAAGCAATTCTCCTTGAATACAGTTAGAGGTGCTTAATACTTCCCAATTATAAGTTTTCATGCTCACTTGCTTAAAACTTCACTAAATCTTCACTATTGGGAATGAAACAGTCTATAACTACCATTGCCTCTGGTGAATTATTTCAGGAAATTTCAAACAAAATGGTTCAGCTGTTTCACTAAATGAGACTATAGAAAAAAATATTTTTTTTCCCAGTGATTTTGGAAACCTCTTCATTTGAAATTATTTCCATACTTTCAAAAAGTATTCAATACATGAAAGGGCATGCTTTTCAGACATCTAGGCACATTTATACAATATATAATCAAGATTTGTGCATACTCCATAGAGATTTTTTAGATTTTAGCAGCCAAATTCCCTGATGATTTCAGGCTCCAGGAGACACTGCATAGAGCAGTCTTAATTCTGGCAATTCTTCAGATAGGAACACTTGACTTTGCAGACTTTTTATTATTATTACAATACTTTAGGGCTTTTTTTGCGTAACACAATTATTTTGAATTCCACTGGAAAACCAATATGATCTTCAGTCTATGATCTCATTTATACTGATGTAAATAAAAAATAATTTTATTGAAGTCAGTGGAGTGGCACCCAAACAAAAACTGGCCATTATAGTCAGAAGTTTAAGATAAATTTTACTTGCAAATATTTCTGTAATTTAAAAAGAAATAAAGCCTGTCATTTAAAATAGAATAAAACCCTATATTTTATATAGAAGATGATCTGATTTAATTTTGCTGAGGGATTTTTATTTTTTGTTCTTTTATAAAGTATACAAAATTAATGAATGACACTGAAGTGTAAATTACAGATTGGGAAAAACAAATCTCCTAGATGGACCAGCTGAGTTTCATTTCACAGTTAAAAATATGAGTTTTCTGAGATGTTGGGGCTTCTTAATTTTAGACTGTTTTATTGTAAACTCTTTGGTGCTTTTCATATCTGTAACTTTTTGTTCCTTATTTGCTCTACTACTCCAAGTATTTCAAGTCTGCATATGCAAAATTATTTCACATTTTTCACATATGTTCCCTATTTTCCCATTTCTTTTAAGAATTAAGAAAAACCAGTGATGTCAACTATTGCTTATCCATAAAATCAAAATTACAGAGGGAGAATGGAGAGGTATGTATTTCTTGTATGTATATTTTAACAAGTAATTTTAAGAAACAACAGAAAATAATAAAATATGAATATTTACCATAGATTTCCTATCAAATCTATGCTTACCCAAACTGTAGGTTTACACATTTTATAAGGTGAGCGTAGTTCTCTGGGTTTCATACATGGATTAACCAGTGAATCACTTAGTTGGGATAGGGATACTCCCATCCTAGGAGATAGGTTTTGACGTTTATTTTATGTTTTGTTCAGCAGTGGCATAGTCCCTGTCTGCCCTAAAAATACAGCTCTCCTGGAGAAGTAGATCATGATGCCATTACCTTTTAACCTAGTCTTGCACATAGGACCACATCCCATTTATTAGCTCGTTGCTTCTTCATGTGGCCTACAGCAGTCCTGCTGGAGTCTCTGGACCTATGACACTATTCACCATAAGTAGCGTCTGGAGTATTAAGGCCTTCCAGTCACGGTTGTATTTGTGCTGTACCTCTGGCATGGGTCCCTGACCAGTCTCACTGAGATATTAACTCAAGAAAGAAGTGGCACTAACATAAGATATACAGGGGTTGACAGTGTTATGGGCTCAAAGAAAGTACCACATAGGCTCCTACCCCAAGCAAGAAATTGAGCACTGTATCAAGAATTCAAGTGCTTGACTTAAAGACTTCCTTTGGTAAGGGTGGTTGCTTTGTTTGGAATACTTGTTTCTTGACTACTGCTTTTTAGGCTCTGATCTGTATTTGATCCTGGAAAAGGCAGATAAGCATGTTCAGATACGATAATGGGTATGGTTGGGTTTTTTTGTAGATGAAACCTGATTTGATGTAAAAAGCTGTACTGGAAATATTTTGCTTCGGCTGCCTCATAATTGTATTCAGTGCTCTGTAAACATTAGAAATTCAAGCGCAGTAAGAATTTACTCTTTTGATTAAAAGCCTGAGATACAGTTAGCTTCTATGGGACAGAGTTTGAGCTTTTATCTATTTATTTTTCCAGTTGAATGAGGTACTTAAGTATGAAAGTGATGAAAAAAGCCTTTAAATAAAAGACTGACCATTTCTGTTGTCTAGACAGTTAGAGGTTTTGGTTAGGATAGGATGGGTTTGTCACTATTGTAGTGTGAGAGTTTCATTTCTCTTTGCTTTGTGTTGAATTTTTGTTCAGTTGAGTTCTCTTTTAACACAGACTTCCCCTTGAGCTAAGGTTATTATAAAACAAAGAAGACTGAAGTCACTTTGTTTCTTTTCAGTAAAGTAGAAGCAGAAATTATTTTTATGCCTTGTCTTAGAAAATTGCCATGAAATTGGCTGAAATACAATTTTTGTTCTATGTATACATACAGTGAATAGAGCAGGAATTTAGAGACAAAGGTAAGGAAATGGGATTAGAATGTCTGACCATAGAAATTTACATTTATGAATATATGGGATTTAGGGGTAACTTCTAATCTTTGATTCATACATCTGATTTCTATTCCATTATGGCAGTTCTGTGCAAGACATAAATAAAAATATGCAATAAATACATCATGTTCAGGTGAAGAATTATGATTTTATCAGGTATTCTTTATGGGGTCCTTGTCAGCATAGGGCCTAGAAATAATAAATGGATTGTGGGAAACAAGAATTAATATCTTCAAGCAATTACATAATTATAAGTAAAGGTTCCATTGGTAGGAAGCAGAATATAACACTTCAGCTCATGCTGAGTTGCAGTCTGTACCATGATCAGTTCTATTTACTTGAGTGCAATTATTCACAGAGCAGCCTATTTAGAGCAGATTTTACTTGGGTAAGCATATTACTTTCTAATCCTTAATTTTCGAAGTCTTAGAACAGAGCTAGTCAGAAAATTGTTTGAACTTTTCTGGCAACAGGCTGGTACTTCTGTTAAAAATAATAATTAAGCAGCAGTGTGTCAGAGATTTTTTCACAGAAAGGAACTTAAGAGATCCCATGCTCAGGCTTGAATTATTTCCTTAAACTATTAGAATTGATTTACCAGAATAAAGTAAAGTAAATTTTTTTTAGGTCACTGAAACGCCAAATGAATTAGGTCCAGAACCTCTCTTGGTGGGTAAATTGTGCTTTGTTTAGCAGAAGCACAGAGTGAAGTATCACTGCATAGTCTACTGAATTCTCCAGTTCCATAAAATACCACACTGTGTCTGTATCCAGACAAAGTATTATTTCTCCAACATATATTCAGGGTGGTTTTATGTACCTAGTTAGTGGGTGCTTGTTTTGTTTGAGATCTTTTAATAAAGGGTGCTTAGAGCTTACTTGTAAAAACATAATTACTGTAGTTATAATTAGAACTATAAATGCAAGATAAACATATCGCTTGTATCATTAACTTTCCTTTTCCATTAAGGAGTCACAGAACAACAGCACAGTTGAAGATGACTCTGAAGGAGATAATGATTCTGAGGAATTTTATTATGGAGGACAGGTAATGGAGAATATTTTTGCACAAGTTTCAAGAAATTAATATTTGAAAGCTTCTGTGGTTCATTCCATTATAAATTTATGATAATAATTAATTTCTTATGTTTATTCAACATAGAATAGAATGCCATGTGTATATATACGTAATATTTTATAGTAGAAGTATTGAATATGTTATACTGTATAGTTATATCAAATTTAAAATAATATGAGTTTGTTTACATTTGTAAAGCTGTAAGAATAGAAAAACCAAGTGCTCTTCAGGACGTTTGAAAATAGAAGCCAGTTGCTTACTTCCAGGAAATAGATACTCACTCTTTAAAGCATATCCCATTATTGATACAAATGGGAAGTCAGGCTGGATCCAAATCTGTTTCCTTCTGGAGGATTGCCATTTTGTAAAGTCAAGAGCACTGGAATTTAATGGTAAAAAGGTTATTACAAAACAATTTTGATCTAGGCAATAGTCCATTCTTTTTCTGAGCTCTACAGTTAAATTCACCTTGAAAAATGCTGCATATTTTTAGATGAATGTACTGCTCTGTCTCTTTACTACTTGTTCCCTCAGCAGAATTAATTATTATTACATTCTCTTATGTATTGGGAAATAAAATCTCTTCATATCTTTTCCTTTTGCAATGTCAATAGAACGCTTCACGCTGCTAGTCTCTTTATTCAGATTTTTCTTATCTTTTTAGTCTATTGCCCCAAAGGAATCATTCCTCACTTGTGTTATTAGAACTGTTTATTTCAATGAACATTTTAACGAATTACGGTCGCTGTTTATGAAAGTTATCATTGCCTCAGCCTTGAGGCTGAAGCCAGTGCTTACTTCTTGAACCAGCACAAATACATTTAGTAAAGGATGCCTGCCAGTGCCCAAATGAATAAATAAATATTAACGCTGCCTATGCGATATGAACACAGAGAGCAGTAAATCATTTTGCAAGGTGTAAAAGAGCTGTGTAATAGGGAATACTGGTTAGAATTTAGTTGCCTTATATTTGAAGTGGAAACTACATTATATTGCATTGTAATTTTGTTAAGGTAGTACATTTAATTGAAGGAATGCTAACTGGCAAAAAAAAGCAGTAAAATTACAATTAAATCAGCAATAAAAATAAAATATCAGATGACTGTGAATGTCTTGAGTATAGAATACTCAAAAAGCAAAATAAGGAGAAAAAACAAACAAAAAAACCCCAAAGACGTCACAGAAAGTATATTTAACGAGAGAAAAAAAGGAAATTTTTAATTTAAAATTTCATGGTCAAAAAGACAAAATTCTAAAGAAGAATTTAAAAAAAAAAAGATTGAGGACTTAGGAAATAAATAGGAAATCAGATAATGAGCGAAGTTCCTCGAGAGATAAAAAGAACAATCCTTTTTCAAAGAAATTGATTGTAAGAGTTATTAAGCGAGCACCAGGTGTATTGGAAAAACAGTTGACTGTATATGTGGGGAACCAGTAAGGTAAGCTGCTTCATTTGAGACAAGTGTGTACTGTGCCCACAGAGAAAGGGGACAAAAATGTTGACTTTAGCAACTAGAGGGAATAGATGCTAGTGTAATTGTGTACAATACACTTGGAAAAGGTGGAGGTCAGGGATAATTCTAACATTTCTAAGTGGTTACAGCTGGAAAGACAAGAGAGCAACTGATGATGAAACAAGGACCATGGAAAATGGGAAATGGCATTTGATGGGCAGTGAAAACAAGATATGACCTTTTGGTCATAAATTAAATGTTTGTATCCGCTTCCTAGGCACCTGCTTGTAATCCTCCCTAAGGATTTAATGGATAAATACTTTAAAGTAGCTAAGTGATTCAATAGCCTAAGTCCTATTGATTTTTCAATGGGTCATTATGTGGGACAAAATAATCTGAATCAGGTCTCAGATTAAAAACTGAGACTTTCTAAACACAGACCCTTCAGACACAGCAAAGTTATCAGATTTTTTAGCTTTTATATTCACTTTCTCTGAGACTCTGTTAATTCTTACTTTGAATCTCTATCTTCTACATTTGCAAAAGAGAACAGGAGATTGAAACAGTAATACTACTGCCTTTGGCACTCTCTCTCCCTCTCTCTTGTGCTTCAGTTACAGGACATACTTGCAAATGCAGATATACAAAACTCTGGCAGTCTCCTCTGCGTACATCAGCATGTCTGTGGCACTAATTCAGGGATGGAAAATACCACACTGTGATCTTACAATTTGCCAGAACACTGCTTTGTTTCCTTTTTGAGTTCATAACCTCTTACCATCAGAAAATAGATTGGAGAAAGCATTATGTTGAGCAGTTCCATGTTCTGCATAGTGTTCCTTTTGGATTTTACAGAAGACTGCTTAAAAAATGTGGTTTAGGACCAACAAAGGTGACGGGTGAGCCACAGCTACGATTTGTGAAATGATTGCTGCGCTCTCTTTGGAAGCGGGACAGCAATTATTGATGCATCTTTAAAGAATTCATCTTTGAGTAATGAGCATGTAAAAAGGATTGGTTTGCTCCTACCTTAAGTGGAAAAAAAAATTATAATAAAAAGTTTTCTTCCTGTGCTCTTCTACTTGGGAAATTATTCTGACATGCCTGCCCAAACAAGGCAGGGATACTTGGCTTATACCCTTCTGGTCATGAATATCGTTGATACCTCTGATAAATACGTGCCCATGCTATGCTGATGAATTCTGTGCCTTATATTTCAAGAATTCTAAGTCCAATCAAATTATTCTTTGCTAATTTTCACATGTAAAAAGCGATCAACTGATTATTATTTTAATTCTATTGAAATTTATTTAATTAGATTGAAAAGTACATCTCTAGGTATCAGAGCTGAAAGTGTCACAGCACTGGTCTCCTACAGATTTGAATGTACAAATGGAAGAAACAGTACTGCAGTTAGATACGATTCTGCAATAGCAAGAATTCTCAGCAGGAATTCCCGTATAAGGATGTATATATGTCTAAAGGGATAAATTGCACTCTTGTGCTTTGCTCTCTGAATTTGTCAAAGGTACAAGCCAAATCCTATTCTCATTTCTGAATCTGTCCAAATCTAGGGAGTTCATCGACTTTTGTGGAATTATGGTCATTCTAATTGGTGTAAAGAAGTAGAATTAGGCTCACACAATCAGGAGCATATTACTTAAAGAGAAAGTAGTAATAGGCTTTTAATAGATTGTTACAAGCCTAAAAAGGTATTTTGGTCCTTGTAGAAGATAGGAGGATATTAATTATTTTGACTTCATACAGCCCAACCAAACCAGCTCACAATTTTTCTTTATATTGTAAGCACTAACATAACTGTTTCCACTTTCCATGCAGAGTTTTAAAAAATGGGGATGATGTCTAAACACATGTTTCTACACCTTCTTTGGTAAAATACTTAAAATGGGAAAGTGTTCTTTAATTATTTTTCTTTTTGATCTGATATAATTGCATTGGTAGATAGAATAGTCAAATACAGCCAATGAGTAGATTGAAAATGTAACTTAGACGCTGAGACACTTAGTATATAGTATAGTCTCGTGCTTCTCTTGTTGAGCCCAAGCCATTTTGTGTCTAAAATATATGAGAGTGTGACAACAAGCAAGAGGGAGCAAACCTTCGTCCTGTAGTGGTTGGACTGGGATGCTATGACTGGGGAGATCTGGTTCTTCTCCTACTTACCAGTTTTAAAATGCACGTGGCCCAGAACAGACCCCAGGACAAGACAGGACAGAGGGATGAGTCCTTTGCAGCTTCTCTTCCCACAAACAGGAGCGGGACCCTCTGGAATTTCGATGCAGAAGTGCCTGCTTTGCAAATTGCATTGCTTAGGAGAGCTAGACCACCTCAGTGCTTCAGCTTATCAACACAGTGTCCTTTCTGAGCATGGCATTAAGGAATCTTTATGCAGCATATTTTGCAGGGGGAACTTTCAAGAGCCTAGATTAGGTGCCAGTAATGAAATAAATAAGAATTCCTAGAATATTTTTTTCCGGTAGGTTAGCTATGATGGAGAACTTCACAAGCACCCACAGCTGGAAGCTGATTTGACAGCAGTGAGAGAAATCTATGGACCTAATGCAGTATCTCTCAGGTATGTCATTGACCCTTCTGTACTGTGGAACCTTTAACGTTTTGGAGATTGACTTCCACGTGGACCTTCCCTCACTGCCAAAACACAAGTCTCTTCTGATGATTTCTGTATATTGTGGCAAAAGGAAGGAGAACTGCTGGCTAGCAATAATGCTGGTTTTGTTTTTTCTTTTTGTGGTTGAGTACTGATACAACTGGCTATGCTGAGAACAAGCCCTGGAAGCCTGTTCTAAAACATCATTGTCTTTTGCAGTTCAGTCGGTATTTGATTAGGCTGTTGTATTTTGTTGAAAATTACTATTCAGCATTACTCTAAACCCTTGTTAAACTTCTTTTCTGTCATATCCTGTCTTTTACCCTGGAGGTGAACAAGAGGAATGAGAAGAGATTTAGTAAATGTTTTCCCTAGGGAAAGACTGAAATTGGATTTGTCTAGTCTGGAAAAAAGACAGAAGGAGAGGACATAATAACAGTTCTTCAAAAAATAAAGCTGTTTGTAGATAGGAGGAGTGATCAAATGTTCTCTATTGTCATCATGAGAGAGACATTAAGAAACTAGCTTTGTTAGCAACAAACAAGAATTTGATTAGATTTTAGGAAAGCTTTCTAATTGTGGGAAACTAAAGTATCCTACAAAGGGAAGTGGTGGAACCTCAGTCAGGGATGGATTGCAAAGAGTAATTACACAAAAATTCTGTTGGGCATATATGAGTGTGCATGATTCTGCCATAGGGCATAGCTGTATGATATTTTTAATATGCTTCAGGACTTTTATAACTTCATTTTCCATCTATGTAATCTTAATAATTTCATAAAAATAACAGGTAGGCAAGATGGAACCAACCTGTCAGATGTATTACAAAGAAAATATCAAATTTGTCATACAAACCAAGTAATAAAATACAGAAAAGATAATAACCTTAGGCATACTGTCGTGGTTTAACCCTAGCCAGCAACTAAGCACCACGCAGCTGCTTCCCCCTTCCCCCTCCCAGTGGGGTGAGGAGGAGGAAAGAGGGGGGGAAAAAAAAAAAAGTAAAACTCGTGGGTTGAGATACGAACAGTTTAATAACTAAAGTAAAATATAATACTAACAATAGTAATAATGAAATATATAATAATAATAATAGTAATGAAAAGGAATATAACAAAAAGGAGGGGGAGAAAGGGAAAAAAAAAACAAACAAACAAAAAACCACCAGTGATGCACAATGCAATTGCTCACCATCCGCTGACCGATGCCCAGTTAGTTCCCGAGCCACGATCCGCGCCGCCCGGCCAACTCCCCCCTGTTTATATACTGGGCATGACGTTCCATGGTATGGAATACCCCTTTGGCTAGTTCAGGTCAGCTGCCCCGGCTCTGCTCCCTCCCAGCTTCTTGCACACCTGCTTACTGGCAGAGCACGGGAAACTGGAAAGTCCTTGGCTTAAGAGAAGCGCTACTTAGCAACAACTAAAACATCAGAGTGTTATCAACATCATTCTCACACTAAATCCAAAACACAGCACCGTAGCAGCTACTAAAAAGAAAATTAACTCTGTCCCAGCCGAAACCAGGACACATACATATATTCCAAGTAACAATTCCCATTAACCTCTAAACAATAAGCTCTGTTATTTTAGTCTAAGAAGAGAGAGCATGTCTACAACTATGGTGTACTATACCTTTTCAAATTAAGTGGAAATTCATTACATTTTGAGGACGTGGGGAATTAAAATCCAAATAGTTGTATATGGGTTTAGGAAACCATAGAATCATAGAAGAGTTTGGGTTGGAAGGGACCTTTAAAGGTCATCTAGTCCAATCCCCCCTGCAATGAGCAGGGACATCTTCAACTAGATCAGGTTGCTCAGAGCCCCGTCCACCCTGACCTTGAATGTTTCCAGGGATGGGGCATCTACCACCTCTCTGGGCAACCTGTTGCAGTGCCTCACCACCCTCACTGTGAAAAATTTCTTCCTTATATCTAGTCTGAATCTACCCTCTTTTAGTTTAAAACCATTACCCCTTGTCCTATCACTACAGGCCCTGCTAAAAAGTCTGTCCCCATCTTTCTTATAAGCCCCCTTTAAGCATTGAAAGGCCGCAATGAGGTCTCCCCAGAGCCTTCTCTTCTCCAGGCTAAACAACCCCAACTCTCTCAGCCTGTCCTCATAGGAGAGGTGCTCCAGCCCCCTGATCATCTTTGTGGCCCTCCTCTGGACCCACTCCAACGGGTCCATGTCTTTCTTGTACTGGGGACTCCAGAGCTGGACACAGTACTCCAGGTGGGGTCTCACCAGAGCAGAGTAGAGGGGCAGAATCACCTCCCTCAACCTGCTGGCCACCCTTCTTGTTATGCAGCCCAGGATATGGTTGGCTTTCTGGGCTGCGAGTGCACATTGCTGGCTCATGTTGAGCCTCTCATCAACCAACACCCCCAAGTCCTTCTCCACAGGGCTGCTCTCAATCCCTTCATCCCCCAGCCTGTATTGATACTGGGGGTTGCCCTGACCCAGGTGCAGGACCTTGCACTTGGCCTTGTTGAACCTCATGAGGTTCACATGGGCCCACTTCTCAAGCTTGTCCAGGTCCCTCTGGATGGCATCTTGTCCCTCGGGTGTGTCAACCACACCACTCAGCTTGGTGTCATCTGCAAACTTGCTGAGGGTGCACTCGATCCCACTGTCTATGTCATTGATGAAGATATTAAACAGTACTGGTCCCAATACAGACCCCTGAGGGACACCACTTGTCACTGATCTCCATCTGGACATCGAGCTGTTGACCACTACCCTCTGGATGCAACCATCCAACCAATTCCTCATCCACTGAACAATCCACCCATCAAATTCATATCTCTCCAATTTAGAGAGAAGGATGTTGTGGGGGACCGTGTCAAAGGCCTTACAGGAGTCCAGATAGATGACATCTGTAGCTCTTCCCTTGTCCAGTGATGTAGTCACTCCATCATAAAAGGCCACTAGGTTGGTCAGGCAAGACTTGCCCTTGGTGAAGCCATGCTGGCTGTCTCAAATCATAGAATGGTTTGGGTTGGAAGGGACCTTAAAGATCATCTAGTTCCAACCCCCCTGCCATGGGCAGGGACACCTTCCACTAGACCAGGTTGCTCAAAGCCCCATCCAACCTGGCCTTGAACACTTCCAGGGAGGGGGCATCCACAACCTCTCTGGGCAACCTGTTCCAGTGCCTCACCACCCTCACAGTAAAGAACTTCTTCCTTACATCTAATCTAAATCTACCCTCTTTCAGTTTAAAGCCATTACCCCTCGTCCTATCACTACATGCCCTTGTCAAAAGTCCCTCTCCAGCTTTCTTGTAGGCCCCCTTTAGGTACTGGAAGGCTGCTATAAGGTCTCCCTGGAGCCTTCTCTTCTCCAGGCTGAACAACCCCAACTCTCTCAGCCTGTCCTCATAGGGGAGGTGCTCCAACCCTCTGATCATCTTTGTGGCCCTCCTCTGGACTTGCTCCAACAGGTCCATGTCCTTCTTGTACTGAGGACTCCAGAGCTGGACGCAGTACTCCAGGTGGGGTCTCACGAGAGTGGAGTAGAGGGGGAGAATCACCTCCCTCGACCTGCTGGTCATGCTTCTTTTGATGCAGTCCAGGATACTATTGGCCTTCTGGGCTGCAAGCACACATTGCCAGCTCATGTTGAGCTTCTCATCAACCAACACCCCCAAGTCCTTCTCCACAGGGCTGCTCTCAATCCCTTCATCCCCCAGCCTGTATTTGTGCTTGGGATTGCCCTGACCCATGTGCAGGACCTTGCACTTGGCCTTGTTGAACTTCATGAGGTTCGCATGGGCCCACCTCTCAAGCCTGTCAAGGTCCCTCTGAATCACCTCCCTGTCCTCCATGTGCCTTAGTATAGCTTCTAGGAGGATCTGTTCCATGATCTTCCCAGGCACAGAGGTGAGGCTGACAGGTCGGTAGTTCCCAGGGTCCTCCTTTCTACCCTTTTTAAAAATGGGTGCAATGTTTCCCTTTTTCCAGTCACCGGGGACTTTACCTGACTGCCATGACTTTTCGAATATCATGGAGAGTGGCTTGGCAACTACATCAGCCAATTCCCTCAGGACTCTGGGATGCATCTCGGCGGGTCCCATAGACTTCTGTATGTTCAGGTTCCTCAGGGGGTCACAAACCTGATCTTCTCTTACAGCGAGAGGGACTTTGCTCCCCCAGTCCCTGCCTTGAGGTCCATCCACTTGAGAGGTGTGGGAAGAGAGGTTGCCAGTGAAGACTGAGGCAAAAAAGTTGTTGAGTACCTTGGCCTTCTCCTCGTCCATTGTTACCAGTTTGCCAGTCGTGTTCATCAGCAGGGGTACACTTTCTTTGACCTTCCTTTTCTGGATGACATACCTATAGAAGCCCTTCTTATTATTCTTTGCGTCCCTTGCCAAGTTCAGCTCCAGCCATGCCTTGGCCTTCCTGACCCCATCCCTACACAACCGGGCAGCGTCCCTATACTCTTCCCAGGATACCTGTCCCTGCTTCCTCTGCCTGTGCGTTTCCTTCTTGCCCTTTAGTTTGACCAGCAGGTCTTGACTCATCCATGCCCGTCTCTTGCCTTCCTTTCCTGATTCCTTACGCCTGGGGATCGAGAGCTCTTGCGCTCTATGGAAAGCGTCCTTAAAGATCTGCCAGCTCTGTTCTGCTCCCTTGTCCCTGAGGGCAGTTTCCCAGGGGGTCCTATTGACTAACTCCTTGAACAGCTGGAAGCTTGCTTTCCTAAAATTCAGGGTCCTGACTTTACTCTTCGCCTGTCCCATATCCCTCAGGACTGCAAACTCCACCAGTGCACGATCACTGCAGCCTAGGCCGCCTCCAATCTTGACGTCACTGATTAGCTCACTTGCGTTGGTGACCATCAGGTCCAGTATCGCATCCCCTCTGGGTAGGGCTGTCTATTACCTGGCTTAAGAAGTTATCCTCAATGCACTCCAGGAGTCTCCTGGATTGCCTACAGCTCGCCATGCTACTTTTCCAGCAGATGTCGGGGTGGTTGAAGTCCCCCAGCAGGACGAGAGCCTGCGAGCGCGATGCCTCCTGTAGCTGGAGTAAGAAAACTTTGTCAATAGGCTCCCCTTGATCAGGGCGCCCTGTAGTAGACACCAACCACAAGGTTCCCTTTGTTGCCTCGGTCTCTAATTCTTACCCATAAGCTTTCAACCTGCTTGTGGGTATTCTTCAGAGACAGCTCTTCACAATCTATCCATTTCTTGACGTAGAGGGCAACCCCTCCGCTCCTCCTTCCTCGCCTGTCCCTTCTGAACAGCTTGTAGCCATCGATAGCAGCACTCCAGTCGTGGGATTCATCCCACCAAGTTTCAGTAATGGCAACTAGGTCATAGCTTTCTAGCAGCACAGTGGCTTCCAGCTCCTCCTGTTTGTTGCCCATGCTGCGTGCATTGGTGTGGAGGCACTTCAGCTGGGCTGTCGGCCATGTCACCTTTTTAGAGGAACACCCCTTAATTCCTTTGAGGTATTTCACTGGTGTTTCCCTGTTAGCTCCTATTACCTCAGGAGCCCCTGGCTCCTCTCTGTAAGACTTCAAGTGTGCTCCAGTGTAGCCAGCAAGTCTCAGAGCAACAGGCTGAGGGCCCTTGCTAGCACCCCATCCCTCTAACCTTGGCGTGTTGTCTCACAGCTTGCCATGGGCAAGCCTGATATTACCCCCCTCCCCCTTCAAGTCTAGTTTAGGCCCAGCTGGCAACAAAGCACCACGCAGCTGCTCGCTCACTCCTCCCCCCTGGCGGGATGGGGAGGACAAAATACAACAAAAAGGCTCAGTGGACAGGGAGGGATCACTCACCAACTATGGTCACAGGCAAAAAAACAGACCCGACTTGGGGAAAAAAAGGAAACCAATTTAATTTGTTACCAATCAAAACAGAGTAGGATGATGAGAAATAGAACCATATCTTAAAAACACACCTTCCCCCCACCCCTACCTTCTTTCCAGGCTCAGTTTTGCTCCAGATTCCTCTACCTCCTCCCCCCACAGCGGTGCAGGGGGGCAGGAGTGGGGGTTGCAGTCAGTTTGTCACAGGTTGTTTCTGCCGCTCCTTCCTCCTCAGGGGGAGGACTCCTCACACTCTTCCCCTGCTCCAGCGTGGGGTCCCTCCCACGGGGGTCAGCCCTCCATGAGTTTCTCCAACTCAAGTCCTTTCCACACACTGCAGTCCTCCACGAACTGCTCCAGCGTGGGCTCTCCCACAGAGTCACAGCCTTCTTCAGGCCCAGCCACCTGCTCTGGCATGGGGTCCTCCATGGCCTGCAGGGGAATCTCTGCTCCACCGTTAACCCTCCATGGGCTGCAGGGGGACAGCCTGCCATCTCACCAGGGGCTGCAGGGGAATCTCTGCTCCGGCGCCCCTCCTCCCTCTCTGACCTTGGTGTCTGCAGTTGTTTCTCTCACATCCCACTCCTCTCTTCACTGTAGCTCTTCTTCTTTTCAGCAGTCTTTCCCCTTCTTAAATATGCTATCACAGAGGCGCTACCACCATCGCTGATTGGCTCAGCCTTGGCCAGAGGCGGGTCCGAGTTGGAGCCAGGGAAGCTTCTAGCAGCTTCTCACAGGAGCCACCCCTGTAGCCCCTCCCCCACTACACAAACCAAACACACTAGTTTAAAGCTCTATCAATGAGCCCTGCTAGCTCATGAGCAAAGAATGAGATATTCAAGCAAACGAATGAGATAAATCTTTAGTTGCCAAACTGATAACTATGAAATTGAGAATACCTTGATAATAGGCCATCTAAGGCTCCTAAAATTGAAACATTATATGTAACCTTTCAAAAACTTTAATGCATCTAATTTATTGAATCAGCTGTTTCATTGGAAGCATTGTGATCTCCTTGGGCTCACTGTACACAGCATTAAGCATTCAGTTTCATCCCTCTCCTGCAGCTCCACTTTTGTGACTGCAACAAGTCTGTCTGACAGTGACACCCACTAAGATGCATATTTATTTCCTAGACAGTTGACCCTCTTTTAGTAGTCTCCTGCTGTCAGAGAGTCAACTGTACATATAAAAGGGAAATTCCTATACCTGCATGCTTTTCACCACTGCCCTTTGAAATCTGGCCACCAAAGCCATGAGAAAGCCCTCTGGACTGACTGATCCAAACTCTTCAGTATCTATTTACGTTGCTTATGCATTGATGGACAGAGGACCTCTGGGAGCTTCAAAATCAAGATGTGTTCTTGGAGCCATTGTAGGCAGCAGATTATAAGCTTCAGGCACTGGTAGAAAACATTTCTTCCTCCCTTTCAGCTTGGAGAAGTAAAACTAGAGTCAGCATCATGTGTCTAAAATCCATTTTCTGTGACGGTAATGGAGTGGGGGCAAAGGGATTTCAGTGAGTATGGAAATTCCACAGTTGTAACTTATTTTTATCTTATCCTTTCTTCCACTAATATTTCTTTGTTTAGTTAGTTCAACTATGTTTCTGTTTAATTTATAAACTTATGCCTGTTCACAGCCATGTCATGTACATCTCAGTCATGTAACACCAGCCTGTGTTCATAAATATTACTTAGGAGTTCATAGCAATCTGTTCTTTGGATCTTCTGGAAAATTTACAAAAAAATCTGAGGTCACTGTTGTGTAGCATAGTGGCTAAGGCATTCAGTAGGTGGAGAATTTCACTGTTTCAAAGTCAGGTCTTCAGTGAGCTGTAGGAGGTCAGCGAGTGCCTGTATGGCTCTGGGTGTCCAGACTTGAACAGCTGTAAGGGTGGCTGGGAAGCCTCTAGGTAATGCAGCTGTTCACCTGCCCCATGTGTGGATGCGTCTGATCTAGAGAGAGACTTTGGGTTTGACCTTACCAGAGAGAACCACTGGGATGCCGAGGTTTGGTGGAAGGGGTTCCCTCCACAAAATTTCACAAGAGGTCAAGGCATTTCCAGTGCGAGCTAGGTCCTACCATGGGCTGAGACACCACTTTGTTAGGAGATAGTTATATTCACAAAAATATTTTTGTATTTCAAAATTACCTTATCAACTTATTTATGCACAACTGCTACTGTGTACTGTCTTAGTCTAGTTTAATAGAAAAACGTGGAAGTCATTGTGAGAACAAGCATATAAATGCAGTGTAGAGCAAAAACCTATTGACTAGAAGCTAATTTGTGAAAAATTGAGAGTGAATGCACTTTTACAGAATTGTCCACTTAAGTAATTTAAATGAAAAGGAAAGTAATTTTTTATTTAGGTATATGAATGAGTATTTTCTAGCCCTATTTTTCAGAAGTCTTCAAGTATGTTGGGGGAGGGCAATCAGAATGAGTCAGAAAATAAGAGGCAGAAAAGTCACACTTTAAATGTAAGATTTCAGACGGCAATGAAACACCTATGAGCATAAGTTAAATCTGCACCTTGGAGATTCCAGCAATACTACATGTAACAGATAAAATAAGGTAACTATTGCCTTGAGTGCATTACAGGGCAATCTTTATGTTTTGACAAACAAATTCTTGAATGTATGAAGCAATATCACAGGTATAATATGCCACTCTCTAGGCTATGTTGTATTTGTCTTCAATGATTTATCTCAAGTCTCTCCTTAAGTTGCTGGCTGTTAACCTAAAATACTTTTGAAAATTAACTAGGGTTTTCTTTTGTCATAAATAGGAGCAGCATGTGACCATTATTGTTTTCTTGATTTATTTGTGCAATACGTGAGACAAAAATACATAGCAGCAATGGAGAGAGAATTTGGGGGAATTAGTAGAAAAATGATTTAGCCTATTTAAGCAAGATCTACTGAAAGGAGGTTTCAGTGCAGCAGTCACCCACTGGGAATATTGATCCAATCTATGTAAATGTGTATTTTATCACCATTCTGATTTTACAGACAAGATTATCCTTTATAAAATCTTCTCTGTTATAAGTACTTCTGAGATGAAGAGTATCTTAAAGAGCTCTAATGTAATATAATGTAATTCTTTCCTTTCAGGGAATATGGAGCCATTGATGATGTAGATATTGATCTGCATATTGATGTTAGCTTTCTTGATGTAAGTAATCTAATCACAGGATTACATAATGAACATTAATACCCATTTAATTCTGCTACACATCAGACTCTCTCGACAACCACTGAGATGTTCCTTTTTCAGAGGCTTGATCTTCACAAGTGGCTGTCACATTATTGATTGCTACTCAGTGGAAAGGTTTCCTTTTCCTTTTATGATCACATTGTTAAAATGTTTTGTAGGCTTTTATTTACTGCATATGTATTTCCTTTCAAACATGCTTTGTGAATGGTAAATGTTTTAACTGATATAAATGAAATACTTTTTTTTTTTTTTTTTTTTGCTATCCTAGACATTAGTTAGGTGAAAGCATTTCATAGAGTCCTGGAGGGAAGAAGACCTTGGCTGGAGCTTTCCTGTGTGCTTCTCAACATCTGCAGCTGATTAGGGAGAGGCTTGAGTGGCAAAGGAGACAGGACAGTGGTGCTGTCAACTGGCACCATGGCTTCTGTAACAGTTATGCTGTCATTAACTCCACACTTCCTCACCTCATCTGTGCAGTAACTTCCTGTCCTCTAGATGCAGAATGAAAATTAGTGCTTTTAGGGGCATCATTAGCTTTTGCACAGATATGTCATTGTCGTGGTTTAACCCCAGTCAGCAGCCAAGCACCACACAGCCGCTCCCTCACTCCCCTGCCCCCCGCTCCCAGTGGGATGGGGAGGAGAATCGGGAAAGAAGGTAGAACTCGTGGGTTGAGATAAGAACAGTTTAATAACTAAAGTAAAATATAATACTAACAATAGTAATAATGAAATATAATAATAATAATAATGAAAAGGAATATAACAAAAAAAGAAGAGGGGAAAAAAAAAGGGGAAAAAACCCCAGTGATGCACAATGCAATTGCTCACCACCCACTGACCAATGCCAGAGACGCGATCTGCCCCTCCCGGCCAACTCCCCCCTGTTTATATACTGGGCATGACGTTCCATGGTATGGAATACCCCTTTGGCTAGTTCAGGTCAGCTGCCCCGGCTCTGCTCCCTCCCAGCTTCTTGCACACCTGCTTGCTGGCAGAGCATGGGAAGCTGAAAAGTCCTTGGCTTAAGATAAGCGCTACTTAGCAACAACTAAAACATCAGCATGTTATCAACATTATTCTCACACTAAATCCAAAACCCAGCACTGTACCAGCTACTAAGAAGAGAGTTAACTCTGTCCCAGACGAAACCAGGACAGTCATATTCTCAGGTCAGCACAGCACATAAGTTCTCAGGCTCTTCTAAAATTTAAGAAAATCTGATCATACCTTGAATTATTTTAACCAGTCTTAAGAAGGAGCAAATGTTTCCTTTGCCCTATGTTATGGGATGAGTTTCCTTTCCATCTTTTTTTGCTCCTTTGCTTCTCAGCTTTGAAGCAGTATCTCTTGATGGATGGGAACATGTCTGCCTGCACTGCAGATGTAGTGTTGTATAGAAACCTGTGCTCAGTTTAAATGAGCATACTCAAGAACTGGAAGCAGTCTAACACTGCTCTTAGGGGCATCAGCAGGCAATAGTTTGTCCTAAGTTTCAAGTTTAAAGTTGGAGTAGATATTCCACGACTGGGTAAATGGATGGATGGTGTTTATAACAACCCTAAGGTAGACTGACAAAATGCAACAGTTCCTCATGATGGCTAATGGTGTCTGTTGTTTTCTTTTTATCTTGAACTAGGAAGAGATTGCTGTGGCTTGGGATGTAATTCGCACAGAGCCTATAATAGTGCGATTGCACTGTTCACTTACACAGTACTTAAATGGTCCAGGTTAGTCACCTGTGTATTCTTCATGTGCCTTGTATGGTGTCTCGGTCTGAGCCATGTACTAGGTGATAGATACTCATTCACTGCCAAATCTTTGACCCTGCATGTGCTTAAATCTACTGCTGTGAGCAGTTCTACTGGTTTGAAATTATGCTTACATATATTTGCATGGCTAGACCCTCAATAATGATGTGGGCATCTAGTTTAAACTTTCATAGGTTGAGTTTTGGAACTTGTTTTCTTGATATCCTTTGAAATGCAGCTGCTTCCCCTAGGAACCAGGGGTTAAGGAATAAAGATCGACAGTTTCTAATATGTGATTTCCTGATTTTGGAAATCAGGGATCATCTTCACAGATGCAGATATCACTGATAAGGTATACATACACAGATCTGTGCAGCACATTAATATGCCCTTTTTCATGTACCTTTGAAGAATCAGGCCGTGATAATTATCCTGCCAGCTTCTGATTTCTGTATGACTGTGTGAACTCTGGGGATCTTTAAATTTGAATGAGAATTTTAAATGTTATGTTGACATCCTACTCTCTGGTTGTTATGTGAGTAAAGCTTTCTCATGAGAGTAAAAATGGTCAAACTCATGAAGAATCAACTGAGATGATGATTGAAGATTTGGAAACATTCATATGCAAGAGTCATCTTCAGATACATTTTTACAATGGGAAGTCAGAACTGTGTGTAATTTGGATCATAACTTGCCCGGCTTCGGAGGCTTCCAGTGCAAGCTGTCAGTTCAGGCTTGTATCTGTGGGAGAATTCTGCCTCTGGAAAATGAATAGGTATTTCCAGTCATAATATGTTTAGCAAAATCTGTCCCAATGAGCTATTTTTATAGGATATGTTGTCTGCCGATTCTAACTATAAGCTATATTCTGTTCATTCAAATAAGCATTTCATTACATCAGTCATTATTTTTTTTGCTTGACTTTGGTCTTTTGTCAGTATTTTATCGCTTCAATCTTTTTTGTAAATATGCAGATCTTAAAATATGTATTTGCCATAGCAGGTAGCAGTGTTAGTATTCAGAATATTTCTATCAAAATGTAATTTAAAAAATAAAAAAGTGCAGCAAATAAGAGAGGGTGAAGCATGAAAAGCAGCGTGCAGTAAGAAATGATCTAGTGAAATGAGAAGTAACAACAAGATATCTTCTGCACCATTGACAAGGTTAAAACGGGAAGCTTAGTTCTGCAGCTGACTGATTGTGGGAGTGCCTGAGTACCGAGAAAGATAAGATCAGGGCCAGAGGCAAGTGCTGCTACTGGTTTTATGAGCTCAGCTGCTGTTGCAGCCATGTTTCTTTATTTACCAGAAAAGGACAATGAGATCCACCATCTCTTGTGTTAACAAAACCCTTTCTCTGTGTATTACTCTTCCCCCTTAATTATGTTGTTTTGAGACTACTGGGCCATAACTTTATGCTACATATTTTTCTCCTATAGTACTTTCTGTTCATTGATAAAAGAAACAGAAATGCAGTATACTCCAAAGCACAATGGGAGATATACATACCGCATTGTAGCTGTTTAATATCCTGATTTTAGATAGTCATTCTTCTAGTTAATACCTTATCTCATTATTGTACCTGTGGGCAGTTTCTCCCATGTGCCTTAGAAACCTGTCTTTCTTACATTAGGATGAATCAGCCTTTGGAGGTACCAGGCTGTCTCCTCTGGCTGTAGAGCTTAGACAACAATTGTAGTCTAGATGTCAGATTTTAAGATTGCTGATCTAGGTATGATGATTCTCATTGAAAATATTCTCCCCCTACTATGTGTCCTAAATTTGACAATCTAAAGACATTACTATCCCTAATCAAATCATTTACCCCTTTTGAAAAATTCATCAGTTTGTCTTTAAAAGATGAGATTATATTTGAATAATAACATTTAATCTGATGCTGCTCTCTAGTACTTCCGTAATATAAAAAAAAAAGATACATTTATGTAATTAAAGTTAGTGGGAAGAGGTACATTTTGGGGAATTCAATTTCTAAAATACTCATTTGTAAAATTACAAATTATATTGGCTAATATTCCAAAAAGGACCATTCATTTCTTCATAGACTTAGATGACATGTCTGCTTTCACCATTGCTTCAATGGCATTGCCTATAGTAAAGGTCCAGATAGAACAGGGTCTTTAAATATGACTTGTATGGTCATGAGTTCTTGATTATTGCTTTAAGTTCATATATCAACAATATCTCCTTTTTCCGTAGTGCCAACTGTGGATGTATTTCAGATCTCTACTAAGGAAAGATTTGGGCTGGGACATCAGCTGAAAAAGTAAGTCTGGAAAAGTGTAAACCCCTGTTTTTAAGTAAATATTACACTCTTTAGTTCCCAGACCATGTCAAGTAGGATAAAATTCACAGGTTGTCAGGTTAGTTGGATCAAAGTGTTTTGAACTTGTTTTTCTTTAAATAAAAAATAACAGGTTTTGCCTTTTTAAGTTCAGTTTTGACAGTTGTTGGAGAGAACTTGATTTGTGCTGCCTGCCAGGGTTTTCTGTCACTTTACTGCCTTTTAGGAAGTAAGCTACAAAAGTTCAAAAAGACTGTAGCTAGGAGTGTTCCATTTCATGTTTTTGCTTAGATTGTGAAGCCTCTGGAGCAGGAATCTTTTTTAGCATCATGCATACCCTAAGGGGGCTATGCTTTCATGGTGGCCTCTAGGATGTACCACAGTAATTAGGCCATCCATGTTTTGAGGACAAAGAGGGAAGAATAGTTGAAAAAATTAGCAGTTTCATGTATTCATGGTACAATTCAATTTAATAACATTTTGCTGAGTCATCTTTTCACATATGCTTGTGTATGTGTAATAAAGTGACAAGAATATAGGCTTTAATATCTGACCCTTACAACAGTAAGAATCCCTTAAGAAAAAAAATCTTTTGCTGTTTGGTGTTTAAAGAAATTCAGTGCAGTGTTTTCGTAATCATACAAATGAAGCAATGTTATTAAAATCTCTATGGTACATGACTTTGAAGAAAAAAAATAAAAAGCTCCCCAGGCATGAAAAGTCTCTTAAAACATTTCAGTACTTACACTGTCTCTGATTTGTGCACTGGGTAATTACCAAAGTTTCCCATAAGACATTTTCAGGTACATATCTGCATAATTCACAGTTGAGCGGAAGTCAGAATACCTGTGAACTCCGTGGCTCCTCATGGCTGTGAACAACAGGATATTCATCTTTGAAGAGTCAGTAAATTTTTTATATAGTCCATACCAACTTCCACTCTGAATTTATCACTCATAGACCCCCACTGCTAGATTAGAGTCTGTCGTGGTTTAACCCCAGTCAGCAACTAAGCACCACGCAGCCGCTTCCCCTTCCCCCTCCTAGTGGGGTGAGGAGGAGGAAAGGAAAAAAAAAAAAGTAAAACTCGTGGGTTGAGATAAGAACAGTTTAATAACTAAAGTAAAATATAATACTAACAATAGTAATAATGAAATATAATAATAATAATAGTAATGAAAAGGAATATAACAAAAAAGGAAGGGGGGGAAGAAAAAAACAGCAATGCACAATGCAATTGCTCACCACCCGCTGACCGATGCCCAGTTAGTTCCCGAGCCACGATCCGCCCCTCCCGGCCAACTCCCCCCTGTTTATATACTGGGCATGACGTTCCATGGTATGGAATATCCCTTTGGCTAGTTCAGGTCAGCTGTCCTGGCTATGCTCCCTCCCAGCTTCTTGCACACCTGCTTGCTGGCAGAGCATGGGAAACTGAAAAGTCCTTGGCTTAAGATAAGCGCTACTTAGCAACAACTAAAACATCAGAGTGTTATCAACATCATTCTCACACTAAATCCAAAACACAGCACTGTACCAGCTACTAAGAAGAGAGTTAACTCTGTCCCAGCCGAAACCAGGACAGAGTCACAGAGTAATTTGGCTTAGAAGGGACTGCTGGAGGTCACCTAGTGCAACCTCCTGCTCCAAGTAACACTGACTTCAAAGTTAGATTAGTTCACTTCAGGGCCTCAGGCAGCTGAGCTGTGAAAATCTCCAGCCTTTGTGGGCAACCTGTTGTACTTAACCACTCTTCTGTGGATGTCTTTTCTTTATAGCCTTTGTTTTTTAGCTTCACTTGCTACAACTTGTGACCACTGCCTTTTGCTGTGCATCTCTGGGAAGTGTCTGGCTCTGTCTTCTCTGTAAATCCCTTTGGGTAGTATAATATTTGATATCCCTACCTTCATGTTTGTGCTTTAGGAGAATATGCTCCTACTTGAGCAGTGTGGGTGCTGTAGCCTACCTCTGTAGTCACTGGAGAGACAGATGCCTATAGTTGGATAGAATGCCTTTGAATCAGTTTGTCTCTAGATCTCCATGAGAGGCATAATTATATAAGTCTTGCAGTGGTTGTTTACACAGACTGTATTCTCAATAAGAGTTCCATGTGAATTAGTTTTATGTGGGGAAAAAAAAGCATTTTTGAGGAGCTGAAGCACCCAATCGTCAGTCCACATATGTGACAGAGAAACTGTCTGAGGACATTGCATCATGTCACCTGCGTGGTGAACTGAGACCCTAGTATTAAAGTGAGTATGTCTTGGCTAGGATAAAATCTTTTTTTCTTTCTTAATTTGCAGAATCATGCAGACATTTGTTACACAACAGTGGAAGAACAGCAAAGAGAAATCTAATTGTACGCACAATAAGAAGGCATCTGACAAAAAGGTGAAATCTCCTCTGCACATCTTTTCTACATTGCGCAGGTAATAGCAAGGAAAATGAGTTGTTACCACCCCACAGCAGACTTCACAAGGTGAAATGTTGACTTTTCTCCACAGAGAAGTGCTCTATTTATATCTTACCTCATGGGTTTCCAGTCCTTGCCTTGCATGACATCAAAAGCGAACTAGGTACTATTGCAACTTCTAAGACTATTTGAAGGCAGAGCATTTCAGTGCCCTGCTCTCTGAAACAGCCATGATTCATCTAGAATTGGAAATAATTCATTTTATATTACTTAACTTGGTTGTATTTGTATCTTTACTAGCTTGGTAGCATTTGACTGTTACTTGAATAGCAAGAATATATATAAAATATATATTATATTATTTTTATATTATATATATACATTACATATTATATATATTTTTAATATATATATAATTTTGTGGTTGTCTAGCTGTTCTTTCCACAGCTGTGTATATTTTTAATTTTTTAAAACTAGAATGGTCATTAATGAAAGACTGATCTTTAGCGCTGCTGAGCACCCACCCCTCTCCACTGTTTGAGTACATGAATGTTCACCACTTCTGAAATGCAGGCACAGAATTTCGAAGAACAAAGGAACAAGAAGAAAAACATAAGAAGTAGTTTGTGAATAGTTCATTTGAATTCATTATGACTTCTGCCAGTTACTCATACTCTTAAGTGTCTGTAAAATCAGGCTCTGATTTTACCTCTTTCAAGAATGTGACTATTTACTCTAGCATGTTTTCCTGCTTATGAAGGGTTGACAGATCACCCCTTCTGTACATTTGAATTGAATGCTTCTTTGAACATTCCTTCTTTTTGATGAATTTTGCCATTCTAAATTCCATGTATAAAAAAGAGAGGGAGTACAGTGATCACTCACATTGAAGAAAGGAGGAATGTCAAAGATAACAAAAGATTATTTGTCTTTTCAAAGGTAGAAGAGGAAGATGGTGTTTTAAGTAGAAAGCTTACCCATTCCCTACCATGCCATGCACCATTGCCTAGCACAGACTGTAACTTGGGGTTTGGTTTTATTCAGAAAGGGCATACAAAAGCCAGCCCAATCTTTCTTCTCTTGATTTGGCTGCTGCTGCAGTGCCTGTCCAAAGACCATTCAGCCCAAACACAGGGACCCTCTCTCTCCCCCTAGAGCACCATTCCTACCTCCTGTCTGCCCAAGGGTGGTAATGAGCCAACTGCAACAGTGAGTCAGCAACCTCCATATGCATTTTCCACTGTCACCACTTGCTAACAGGGTGGTGAAACCTGTCAGCCTCTCCCCTTGGGGTTTCACTTCTTTTCTATTTGATCGAAGCCCAAAAAATATTCCAAAGATTAGGGTTGCTTGTAAAGTGTAGAAAAATGATTCAGCATACCTGATACTGGTTCTTGCTTTGCAAGGACAGGTGAACATGAACCTTATAGAAATGTGACAGTTCATGTGAATGTTGTTTCATAAAAACCTTTTGTTCTTTACTTTCTGCATTCATAATTTAGGTCCCTCACATTCTCATTTCTAGTGTTACAGAGCTAGAATTTGTCTAAAACAGGAGAGAAGGGCATCAAATTGTCTTCCACAAAGCACCCAGATTATTGTGATGTTTTTAAAAAAAATGTTCATTTCAGCTGAATTAAATTTGATTTACTGCCTGCAAGTTTCACTGCTCATTATATCTTCCATTGGATCTGGACATAGAATTTGTTATGCTGTGTCCAGAAGACAATAACTTTAATGGGATCATGCCATGATGATTACATAGGAAAGATAGATTTTGATAAGAAAAATGTGATATAATCTTATGTGAAATATGTAGTTTTCATTTCATAGAATCATAGAATGGTTTGGGTTGGAAGGGACCTTAAAGATCATCTAGTTCCAACCCCCCTGCCATGGGCAGGGACACCTTCCACTAGACCAGGTTGCTCAAAGCCCCATCCAACCTGGCCTTGAACACTTCCAGGGAGGGGGCATCCACAACCTCTCTGGGCAACCTGTTCCAGTGCCTCACCACCCTCACAGTAAAGAACTTCTTCCTTACATCTAATCTAAATCTACCCTCTTTCAGTTTAAAGCCATTACCCCTTGTCCTATCACTACATGCCCTTGTCAAAAGTCCCTCTCCAGCTTTCTTGTACGCCCCCTTTAAGTACTGGAAGGCTGCTGTAAGGTCTCCCTGGAGCCTTCTCTTCTCCAGGCTGAACAACCCCAACTCTCTCAGCCTGTCCTCATAGGAGAGGTGTTCCAGCCCCCTGATCATCTTCGTGGCCCTCCTCTGGACTTGCTCCAACAGGTCCATGTCCTCCTTATGTTGGGGCCCCAGAGCTGAATGCAGTACTCCAGGTGGGGTCTCACGAGAGTGGAGTAGAGGGGGAGAATCACCTCACCTTTCAAAGATAATCTCCTGAATAAATGGTTTGTTTAGAGACATAGGGACCTTTACAAAGAGCTGTAAGGATATAGCTCTAACTTGTCTTAAGTAGTTAGTCATCTTTTCAATGGATGAGTTTGTGTATAAATAGGAGTAAGATGTCTATTTGGTATTGGGAAATTAGTCCTACATACAATTGCTCATTTTTTTAATGTTGGGCTGTGTTTATCACTAGTCAAATACATAAAGACAGGTGGCACTTAAAAATTTGTACATATGTCTGGACTTACTTGTTTGATTTGCACAAGACTGATTATTCTCCAACTACATCTTCCCCTTCTTTATTTTTAAGGTCGCCAAGTTATCCTCCACCTGGCTGTGGTAAAAATAAATCAAAACTGAAGTCAGAACAAGATGGGATCTCCAAAACTCACAAGCTACTGAGAAGGACTTACTCTAGTACAGTTAAGGCAGAGGATATGTGTGCCACAAAATCTCACAGAACCTTTGGCCGCTTGTTATCGAGTGACCCTAGGGCTGAACCAACAATAGCTATTAAATCGCACAAACTGTTGAACCGTTCTTGCTCTGCAGCTGTCAAGCAGGTGGAGTGCATCACTTTAAAGCCCCATAAGCTATTAAGTCGGTCATGTTCTGGGGACCCTCGATGTGAGCAAAACAGCACCTTGAAGCCCCACAAACTTTTAAGCAGGTCCTACTCCAGTAATCTTAGAATGGAAGAATTGGATGGATTGAAGAATCACAAGTTACTCAGCAAGACTTACTCCAATGCCCCTAAATCATCCAAAATGGAGCCTTTCAAGGAGTCCACCATAGCAGAGGGCAGGAGTCTCTCTCTTACCTCAGGGCTTATTGGTATCTTAACACCATCTTCATTATCACCTTCACAAGCTGCTGTGCGTAATAATTTTTTTATTCTACTCATTTTCCTCCTACTATTTTCCAAATGTACTATTATGCTTATTATGCAAAGGCATTAATACTTAGGACATATGTTAGTGAATATATTGGATATATTGAATATATTGGAAGACAAGAGCAATGGAGTCAGCTTTTTAAGGAGGATTTAAACAACTGTGCATGCACATATATTTAAGTTATAAAACCAGAATTTGCTTAGGTCAAGACAGAGATTTTACATCTCACGTTGAATACAGCTCAATGTACAGCTGTTGGCCATGGGAAAGGTTCAATCATCCACTTCCTTCCCTGCCTCCTTTCTTGCTGCAGGAAGAAGGGAGAGTGTGAGCTTCTGTGCTGCAAAATTGGCTTGGTCACACAGGTCTTTTCTCATTTCCCTGTTTGCTTTGTGGGGGAAGCAACCGTCCGTTGGCTTGTTCGGGTGCCAAGTCACCTCTCCTTCTGGTCTTTTCAGCTGTGATCATCATCATACTGGAAGGAATGCAGTCATGATTCAGCTCACCTCTTGTGCATTTGTGCTTTGTGAAAGGTTTAACCTTCAAACGCACTGGTGGCAGCCAGAGGTTGGGGAAGGAATTAGGCCCACACTGCCCCCCTTTCTTTCCCCAGAGACATGATCAATTGGGAAAACAAAGGGTAGCACATATTTTTAAATTTAAGAGAGAGAGCTCAAACTTAATTCTTCTGCCTCTGCCTCTTAAAAGATGGCTTTTATACTTTAGAGGAAAGAGTGGGTCTGTTTGTGCTCTTTCAAGGCACTGGTCTGTTTTCTGTGTTAGACCTAGGGAGAGACACTTAGGAGACAGTCCTCTCCACTCCCTAAGCCTGGCGGTATCTTGATGTTCTCAGCATGCAAAAGCTGATTCTTGCTTGAAATGCCATACATATATTCAAAATAGTGTATTCTGAATAATGAAGTTACATTGTGTGTGTTATGTCTCATGGTAAATTAGTTTAATAAGCTGTGAGCTATACTCATCAAATCTAAAAGCAGTGATATACTATCACAAAATCATTTATATACATGCTGTATGGTTGGTTCCTGTAACGTGCACAGCAAAATTAATTTAAGGTGAGCCAATAGACTTTTTACTTGTCACAATTTAGAGATTCATTTTTTTCTGAATCAACAAAGGATGTCTTAACTTAGCAGACTTTTCTCTCCTGAAGTTAATATAAAAAGTCTCATTGATTTTGATAAGATAATGAAGAGTTGACTAAGTAGTTTCATTACTGATGTTATCAGCTGATATGGAAAAAATGCAAGCCCTGCTTGACAGTCTATAAAAACTACCAGTAATTTATTGCTATAATGCATTTACTTTGAGGGAAAATCATCACGTACATGGTCAGGTGCAGTTTGACTGATGTTAGCAGAAGGACATCAAGAGTCTATTTTACATGCAGGCACCAGATATATGGGTAACCTGGGTGCCTAACTGCAATTTGAAGTCAGTGGAATGTGGAAGCGATGAATCAGGACCCTAACTTCTCTTCAGTTCTCAGCTTAAATATTTGAATCTCATATATGAATACAATTAGGAGGATTATTTCCCAGGAGAAAAAAGGGAAAAGTTTCCCAAATAAGCAGTTAGAGAAATGAAAGGAAATAAGACTATAAGCAAAAACAAAACCCAAAAAAGCTGTAAATGGAGCCGATCTGACTCTTATTCAAAACAAGGGTTGATTGAGATAGATATCAGCCCAGAGGGAATTTTGTACCTTAGTGACTCCTATAACAAAAGTTCCTTCTAATTTATTTGTTGTACGTTGAAATAAAAAGGCAGAAAGAATCTGAGTGGGATCTGAGCGGGATCTGAGCACAGAGGTCTGTCAGCGTGGTGCTCACAGAAGTGAGATCTTAGTAAATATATAAAAGAAAAAGATTTTCAGCTGTTCTGAGAGTTATATTAGTCATTCAAGCCTAAGCATATAGCCCGTATTTGGACAGACAATATGCAGTTAAAATTTAAAGGAAGTTACCAAATGCCAGTTTATTAGAATGGAGTGAAGGCACTGGTGTTTCCATTTGAGATTAAAGGCTTTGGGATGCTGAGATACAAAACCTCATCAGATTTAAGAACTAAAAAGAAATGCTAAAAATCTACCCCACACTCAGCAAACAGTAAAAGGATTGTTTATTTGTAATGGTTGGTTTATGCAAATGAGAGATCTTTTTAGATGCAAATATTGTTTAACATATTTGCACACAAAAAATACAAATGTTTTACCATTTCCTTATAATTAGTCTACCAACACTGAAGTTGCCTGAACTTTTTCCTTGCAGCAAAATTATGGTGCAAAATGCATTCTGGTACGAGACCGTGGCTTTCTTGTGCAGGTAGGATGTCATATCTTATCCATTTATGAAACACTATGGAGCATGAGCTGACTGTTAATTATTTTTAAGCAAATGTTGTTTTTCTCATTTTCATTGTTCTCAGACTATTGAATTTGCTGAGCAGCGGATACCAGTATTGAATGAATACTGTGTAGTTTGTGACGAACCCCATGTGTTCCAGAATGGCCCTATGCTGAGGGTAAGTGGTGTGCTTGCTCGGATAAACAATGTATTTTCTAATGCCTTAAATAGCAATGGACAATACAAACCTGTTATAAAACTATTGAATTATTTCAGACATGTTTCATCCTAATGTCTTTTTAAGATGCAAAAATGTAATGCATATTAACTAGATTTTACTGTAAATTTGAAAAAATGTATTGCAAGCAAGGGAGATGGAAAGCAGGCTTGTATAATAATCATAGAAATATAAAGGAGGGTTGTATTTCACTGAACACTATTGTGCTAGAGTAGTCATAACCGGATAAGCTAGAGGAAGTGCATTAGAGTGCTTTCCCAGTCCTCTGGCACTCTTTTAAAAGCTTAGAGTCACCTCAGTCCTTTAGCTCCTATCAAGCCATGACCAGGGTATTCAGATACATGGGTGTTAATGCTACAAGGTCATGAAGTTCTTCTGACACTCTTGCTCATGGGCCACTGGAATGAACCATCCTCCATAATGTGATAAAAAAAGCAGTAGAAGGAGATGCTCTGTGAAGTGTCTTGATGCCTGTAAATGTGGAATTTTCCACTTACTAGAATTGTTGTGGCTGGACCAAATTGGATTTTTACTGTTTTGGGGAAGTCAGGAAGGCTCTGAGACAAGAGGCTCCTAAATAATGTCACTAGGACAGTTTGACCTTAGAGAAAATAGTTACGCAGAACCATAAAGATAAAGAAATTTCAAAACAAGCACCTCAACCAAAACAGACTACCCTTGAAGGACATGATATACATGATCTCAGAACTGAGTATGCGCAAAAACAGAGGTCAGCCAGCAGACACAGTGAGGAAGAGTATATCCTTCATCCAGAGACCCCTGACGACCACCTGGAGACATAAACAGACATGCCCAAGAGACATTTGCATATGATAATGAGTTCCTGGAAATCTGGTGAATATGTATAATGAGTTCCTGGAAATCTGATGAATATGTATGTAGAGCTTGTATATAAGCTATGCAATTAACCTGACCGGACACACACAATAGGAGGAGATATCCCCTGTGTGTCCAGCGCTGCAATAAAGAATACCTACTTAATAGTCCCTAGACTATTGAGTCTTTGATTTCAGCCTTTCACGGCAACAGTTCGATCTAGCAGTGACCTAGTCCAGGGGCACTGTTGTGGTTCAGTATGCCCAAGGACTGGCCAGTTACACAGCTCTTCCTTCCTTTCATTCCTGTATAACTGGGAACCAGGAATTTTGCATGCTGAACGTTGCACCCTCTCATGCTGCTGGTGAATGCATAGTAAAAAAGAATAAGATTGGTCATGAAAGACACACCCTGCCTGGAGCTACTGGATTAGTGCAGCTTTGTAAAAGAGTATATAGGAGAATAAAATTCTTACCTTTAGGACTGACCTTGCAGTTTAGAATCCTTCTTGTTTCACCTGTCCTGAATCCTATGGAAACCTGAGTAACCTTAAAAGATTAAAGCCATGGAAAACTGTTTAATACCAGTATGTGAATGGTCTGACACCTCATCTGCCAATTTCTCTACAGTGTGGTGAGCACCTACACATAAGATGAAGCAGACATCATCTATGATAGTTCCACGGAACTAAATTCAGGAAGGTTATTGCTTACATGGTAGCAGAAGTCACCTCAGTGTCATCCCCCATGACACTCAGTGGCACCACAGTCAGGCATTCTGACTGCAGGCAGGGTATGTAAATAGGCTAATAGGATTTGCAAAAGCATCTACATATTCAATTAACACCGTTTTAAGTCATGGTTAAACCTCTGTACTTTTGAAAATCCTATCAGGTGTTTATTTGCCTCTTCAAACTCATATCTACCTTTTAAAAACTGCCAGATTTATCAGCAACCAAACCCTGATTAGAAGCCTATAGAAAAGGCACCAGTTCCTTGTCGTTCGTCTTTGAATGCACTGCTATGCATATTACCTGTGACAGGATGAGATAAGAGAAATTGAATAATATGCGAAGTTTGGATAATATACTTATTTAAATCATTGGGTTTTATCTGTTGTCCATAGGACAAAGCAAACAGTAGGATTTATTCCTGTTCACATGATGAACTATTAAAAGAAAACAGAATGGAAAGTCATCTGCTCTAAATTTAAAAATCATAGTTCTTCTTGCTTTCCTACCTTAGAGATTGAAATCCCTCAGAATGACTTTTCTCTATCTTCGGCTTAAAGAGGGGTAATTTTAGCCATCCGTTTGAGAGTTTGTCAGTGCTTCAAAACAGAGGAAAGTGCAAACATGTTTGCCACTAAACACATATTCATCAGTGCCTTTGCAAGCAGCATAACCTAGCAAGCTTTGCAAAAATGAAAGGGTTTCCTTATATAACCCAGGGAGAAGGAGATAGCAGGAAGAAATCTAGCATGCTCTGTGTATGCTTGAATGACTCAATAAGCAATATAGAGCCATTAATGAGTTTGCAGTTCTGTAGAAGGTGAGAAAGCATCTCAGTTTGAATGAGCATGAGTTTGCCAAAGGGTCTTAAGGAAATTTATGCTTCATTCTATTGAGAGCTCTGGCAGAGGCAGCCTAAAGTAGTCAATTGTAGGGTTTATTTACATACTTCAGCTGCACACACACACACACATACATACATATATATAATGTATGTAAAGGGAATAAAGAATGACCCAACTGAAAGAGCACTTTATGTTTAATACTGCTGCAACAGCAGATCTCAGAAATACAGTACTTTATTAAGCAGAATGCAGGGGGCTTTCATTTAAGGTAAGGCTACATGTGATCTAGCCTTGTGTCACTTAATGGATCCCATATGTAGTATCCCTAGCCTTCATAAAGAGCTTTAGAGTTGTCATGGTTTTGATATCACAGTAACTTCATCAAATTTCATAATGATCAGAACCTTGCTACGGTCTGCTTATATTTTTAGATTCTGTGTCTTGATCCCGTTTTCTACAGTTATCCATATCTTAAAGGCATTACTTAGATAGGCTCTATCTGTAGTTGGTTGTATCACAAGAGATGCCACAGACTAAATAGTTCTGGATGGTTCAACAGTCTCTTCCTTTAAAGAATAGCTCCTCCACACAGATGCACACAGGGTCATGTCTGGGTGTGTGTATCCTTAATGATGAGTTTCCCTTCTACCTTCTGGACCTTTTTTTCAACAACGAAGAAAGCATATGAATTTATAAAAGCATAGAAAAGTTATTGCTTGAGAAGCTCTTTTTAAATGTATTTAGGCTTGCTTTTCTGGTATTTAATGGAGTTTTATGCAATTGCAAAGAAGCCATACTCATTGATGCCAGTAAGGAATTTGATTCTGTAATCCTCCAGTATGTCAGCCTGACACCTTTCCTGAACTATAGTGTAGTTTAATTGTCTTGAAATGCAGTTTAAAAAAAGTCAACAATTGCCATCACACAATAATTACATTATTTTAATACTGTAAACTCCCATACCTGGGTGTAATTTTTTGTGCTGGTTATTAATGACTTGCATAATTCTGATGTCTCATCCTCAGGACAGATGAAGATAGCAAGTGAAACTGTGAGATAAAGTTTTTCCTTTCTGCAGATTTGCTCTACAGGCTATGTTTTTATCTTAGTTATACAGTATCTTTAAATCAGTCTCTCTCAGCACAAGCTTTCTTCTCAGTATTGCGTGGTCTGTTTTTAATATCCATTATTTCAATTTACTTTGCTTTCTTAAAATCTTGACATCTTCTTTCCCATAAGATAAGAGCAACTTGATGCCAACAAGATGTGTCTTTTTGTATAGCTTAATTTAGACTTAATTTAGATCCACATGGCAGACATATCATTGTATGGAAGATGTCTGTTGCAGAACAGCTGCATAACACAATTGCATACATTTGGCTTTATGCTCTTGGACACCTGTCTTTCTCCAGAGCCCACAGTACTAATCTAATCATGCAAATCATAGAATCATAGAATAGTTTGGATTGGAAGGGACCTTTAAAGGTCATCTAGTCCAACCCCCCTGCAATGAAATGTTCCCTGCTGGTTCAGGGATCCTGTTGTACACAGGAATCTTTGGATGTTGTTAGGCTTAGTCACTTATTGAGGGTAAATAAAGAGGCTCTCTTAATGACTTACTGAAGATGAATAAAGACAAAATTCTTAGATTTCTCTTGGGAATTTCTTTACGGAACAAAGTATGGATCTTTCAGGACAACCAGTTTTCTTTTGAGCTCCAAAAGTTCCCTGAAATACAGAATACCAGAATTACAGATACGGTCCCTGTGTGTACTCTACAAGTGCATGTGTAGATAAAAACACATTATGTAGATGGAGTAACTTCAAAACACTCACAAACCTAATGCTTTCACAAGGAACTGCAGCTGTATTACTGTGAAGGGGAAGGACAAAGGTTCTCTGGAATGGAAGAAGGAGTCTTAGAAAAGTACTGTAACACTCTTCTTTATAAAGGTCCATGGTCCATTACTTCATTCCATCCCCTTTTTAAAAATGCCAGTAAAGTAGGTGATGCATTCCTGTAGGTATTCACACCTTTCCCGTATGAGATGAGGATGAATGTAATTTCTCATCATAGCATGTTTCTTTAGTATTTATTTCAAGAGCACAGTGAGATCTAATGATTATTTACAGTGCACCCAAAGTTATAAAAGCTAAATTGGATGTTTAGAGATACACACTTATATAGAATGCCACCGAAAACTGCAAATTCCCTGAAATCACTGCATGGCATGATTTGCAATCTTTCTGCAAAACACAGGGAAAATTCAATGAATACATGGATCCTAAGAAGAAAAAGTATTATTTAACCTCTTGAATAGCATAGGCCATACTATTTCATGCAGTTATTCCTAACAGTGATCAGAATCGTACATATTTCACTTTTCATAAAAGGATTAAGAAACAGCTTTGAAATCATTAGTGAGCATTGGGACTGCAGCCTTTATATTCAAACCGCTCCTTTTTCTCATGTAAAGAATTACAGAGAAAGAGACTTCATCCTCCTGCAAGGCAACCTGTGCTGCACAGTTCTCAGGAGCTCTGTCATCAGTCTCTTCTGAAGTAGCTCTTTGCTCAGCTTTGAAAAACAGTGGGAAGTACAAGGTCAGACACAAGTTTTGTGCTGAGGAGAGACGGAGAAGGCAGACCTGGTAAACCTACTGAAAACAGTAAGAGTCTGCTCATTTGAATCGTTAGACAGCACCTCGTGTTACTGTCTTTGAATTTGTTCTCAACAGAGAAGTTGTTTAGATGAGTGAGACATGGACTATTATTTGTTTGTAATTAATGGCTAGATTTGAATTGTTTCAAAAACATATTTTGAAATGCTTTTTTCCGACATTTCCAAACAGTTGGTATCTCATTCACGTGTTGTTAAAATAGTTAAATAGATTATCCTGATTTCTGTCAAACTAACATATTAGACTAAATATTAGAAGTAAACTTAGGAAATTTTAATGACCTCCACAAAGCCCATTCTGAAGTACTGAGATATTCTCCCATGGGGCAGGTGTCTCTAGTGAAAAGCCCCTGAAACTGGAGCTTGTTTCATCCACTGCCTTTCACTGGCTTTTGAATATCTCCAAGGGTGAAGACTCCACAACCTCTCTGGGCAACCTGTTCCAGTGCTTGATAAAGCATTAGAGAAAGCTAATTTTAGCTTTATCTAAAACTTTAGATAAAGTTTAGATAAAGCTAGTCCTGTATGAGAGAATAAAAGGACTAACTGACCTCCAAAGGTCCTTCTCAACCATATAATTTGGTTCATCTAGCTAAAAAATGTATTTTGCAAAGCAGATATAATAATGTACTAAAGAAACTTCAACATTATTTGGTTCTATATTAAAAGGCTATTAACATTTTTTTAATGCCATATGAAATTCTTCCTGTTACTCTAGAGCTGGTAATAATATTCTAGGGAAGGACTACGTTGCATTTTAATAATGCAACAGTTTTGCTGATATATTAGTAGAGAGATATCTTGTTTTAGGAATTCAGCATGTGATAACATTATTTTTATTACAAACGTTTAAATATAATGAAATCATGAGTCATTAATAAAAGTGGTTATTATATTTAAGGATCTGATTAAAATAAGTATAATAAAAATATATTATCATATATTATCATATTTGAAGACTGGAGGAAAGCAAATGTCACTCCTATCTTCAAGAAGGGCAAGAAGGAGGACCCAGGGAACTACAGGCTGGTCACCCTCACCTTGATCCCTGGGAAGGTGATGGAACAGCTAAACCTGGAAACCATTTCCAGGCACATTAAGGACAAGAAAATCATCAGTAGTCAGCATGGCTTCACCAAGGGGAAGTCATGCTTGATCAACTTGATAAACTTCTATGATGAAATGACTAGCCTGGTAGATGAGGGGAGAGCAGTGGATATTGTCTACCTGGACTTCAGTAAGGCCTTCGACACTGTCTCTCATAAAATCCTCATAGATGGATGAGGTTGATGTATGGACTGGATGAGCAGACAGTGAGGTGGATTGAAAACTGGCTGGATGGCTGGCCTCAGAGGGTGGTGATCAGCAGCACAAAGTCTAGTTGGAGGCCAGTAACTAGTGGTGTACCCCAGGGGTCAATACTGGGTCCAGTTCTGTTTAATATTTTCATTAATGATCTGGATGATGGAGCAGAGTGTACCCTTAGCAAGTTTGCAGATGACGCAAAACTGGGAGAAGTGGGTGATACTCCAGAGGGTTGTGCTGCCATTCAGAGGGACCTCGCCAGGCTGGAGAAATGGGCTGACAGGAGTCTCATGCAGTTCAACAAGGAGAAGTGCGAAGTCCTGCACCTAGGAAGGAACAACCCCAGGCACCAGTATATGCTGGGGGCCACCCAGCTGGAAAGCAGCTTTGCAGAAAAGGCCCTGGGGGTCCTGGTGGACACCAAGTTGAACATGAGCCAGCAATGTGCCCTTGCGGCAAGGAAGGCTAATGGTATCCTGGGCTGCATTAGACAATAAAATTGCCAGCAGGTGGAGGAAGGTGATCCTTCCCCTCTACCCAGCACTGGTGAGGCCACACTTGGAGTACTGTGTCCAGTTCTGGGCTCACCAGTACAAGAGAGACATGGACATGCTGGATAGAGTCCAGCAAAGGGCCTCTAAGATGATTAAGGGACTGAAGCATCTCACATAGGAGGAAAAGCTGAGGGAGCTGGGACTGTGTAGCCTGGAGAAGAGAAGGCTCAGGTGGGATCTTATTAGTGTATATAAACACCTGAAGGGATGGTGCAAAGAGGATGGAGCCCAGCTCTTTTCAGTGATGCCCAGTGACAGGACCAAAGGCAATAGGCACAAACTGAAACACAGGAGGTTACATTTGAATATCAGGAAACACTTTTCCACCTTTTTCACCTTTTCTGAGAGTGACTGAGCATGGGAACAGGTTGCCCAGGGAGGTTGTGGAATCTCCATCCATGGAGATATTCAGAAGCCATTTGGACATGGTCCTGGGCAACTGGCTCCAGGTGAGCCTGCTTGAGCAGGACTGTTGGACCAGATGACCTCCAGAGGTCCCTTCTAACCTCAATCATTCTGTAATTCTGCGATCTTATTCAGCTTTTACATAGTATAATTTAAGATGTGTAGCTAATGACTATCTTACTGTCTGTATGCCTTCCCAAATTCCTCATTTACAAATACTAAAGTCATTGGTAAAACAGCATCATTGAATGGATTTTAAAGACCTGTGAGACAATTATACAGGACAAAAAATTCTCAAAATGTATTCAATAAGATGATAAAAAAACCCCTCTGGGTATGTCCTGGTTTCGGCTGGGATAGAGTTAATTTTCTTCTTAGTAGCTGGTACAGTGCTGGGTTTTGGATTTAGTGTGAGAATAATGTTGATAACACTCTGATGTTTTAGTTGTTGCTAAGTAGCGCTTATCTTAAGCCAAGGACTTTTCAGCTTCCCATGCTCTGCCAGCAAGCAGGTGTGCAAGAAGCTGGGAGGGAGCACAGCCAGGGCAGCTGACCCGAACTAGCCAAAGGGGTATTCCATACCATAGAATGTCATGCCCAGTATATAAACAGGGGGGAGTTGGCCAGGAGGGACGGATTGCTGCTCTGGCATCGGTCAGCGGGTGGTGAGCAATTGCATTGTGCATCACTTGTCTTTTCTTGGGGTTTATTTCTCTCTTTTTTTTGTTATATTCCTTTTCATTACTATTATTATTTTATTATTATTATTATTAGTTAGTATTGTCCTGTCCCACTCGGTGGGTGAGGGTGAGGTTAACCTTTTGATTCTCTGTGTGGTAATCCAGAGCAATGACAATTGCTCAAGAGGTTCAAACAGATCACAACTTTCCTCAAAACTTGCTTAAAACTTGGCAGAAAACAACAGATAGTGGCTTGACAAAACAGTATAACCACGACAAACTCCTCGCCATGATATTACCATGACAAACTCACAATAATCAGAAAACAGAGAGAGAAAAAGAGAGATACAAGAAAATGGGAGAGAAAGAGAAAGAAAGATATCACCACCCTTGGATCCAGCGATGGTCTCTGCTCTGGGTTGTGGTCCTCCGGTGGTGGGTGCATGCAATGTGGCCCTTTGCAATTGTGTCTTTTATAGTCTAAATCTCCGTCCACAGTCACGCCTCTTGAAGACTTATATGGGTTCATTCTAGACAGTTCTCTACATATATGGTAGTGTTCCAGAGGGTTCTTTATCTACTGAGCATGTGCGGCTTATTGGGGTGGTGGTCTTAGGGACTTTCCAAGGAGCTACAAGCCCCCTCCTCAGATAAGCTTTGTGTGACCTCTGGCCATATATGGTGGGTTCCCAGGCTGGGTCTGCCAGAACACGGGACTGCACACCCTCCAGCACACCCCCTGTGTCCATGCCAGCCAACTTCTTGCTAATGGCCCTCCCTCTTTGTTATGCAGACTGTACCTTGGTTGCTACAATGTTTGAGACATTGACAGACATTAACTCTTTCAGTCCCTTACAAGTATTATATTTTATTTTACTTTAGTTATTAAACTGTTCTTATCTCAACCCACGAGTTTTACTTTTTTTTCCTTTCCTCCTCCTCACCCCACTGGGAGGGGGAGCGGGGAGCGGCTGCGTGGTGCTTAGTTGCTGGCTGGGGTTAAACCACGACAGGGTATCAATAATTTTTCTTTCAGTCAAGAAGTCTCTTTAGAGTGCCATCTTGTGTTGAAACCTCAGACTGAGGCCTCTCTAGAACAAAGCAGGAAATAGTAAAAAAACTCAGCAAAACTAAATATTGGAGCTAGTTTCTTTGAAATTTGTACTCTGGTACAGACATCTCTGCTGTTTAAAATTTTTCCCATAAAATATGAAAGGTAAAATACTGTAAAACAATATTTGAAATACCTGTTGTTTGTATTTAGCTGTAAAAATAAGTACAATCTGGTAATTTTGGTATATGTGTACTTATATTAATAACCTTACATTTTTAGAATGTTTTTCATCCCAAAGTGCTCAGTTATGATTTATTCATTATGGGTGAAATCTTGGCCTCAGTGAGTTCCTGTTGACTTGAATAGGTCTTGGATTTCTCTGTCCTTTGAATGTAAGTTTCTTAGCCACCACTGAAACACAATAGCAATGATGTTCCAGAAACAGTACACCACTTAGGGGTGGGAGGTTTTTGGAGTAGAATAAACATCATTGAACTATGGAGAAAAGTGTAGGTGTACAAATACATTTAGCCAGACTGGAGTTTAGCCAAGATGCTTGTGAAATTCCAAGATTCTTGTGGAATAACGCCATGATCCTTCTTATCCTTAGTCCACAATATAACCTAGTTTTATCTCTTTTTATGAAAAAAAGCCTCTCCAGTTACAATCAGTACTTTAGTCGAATGGACTTCAATCACTTTATTGTTTACTGAGAGAGTAAAATGGCTGCAGTATAGCTTGTCCTGTTGCCAAGAACTTACCAAAGCTTGCCTTGCCCAGCTAGCACTCCATAATGCTTATTTGCCATCTATTTATGTATCTGGCAAGTAAAGATAATTTTTAAAAAGTGTCTAAGCTGTCCAAGAATGCAGAAAAAATGAAAAGCAGAAAATAAAATCTGGATCGGCCAAAATAAAACCAAACAGAACAAGTGGTATCTCCCATGTCTTACCACTGTGGTCTCTCTCACGTCTTTCAGCAGTGTGTTCCACGTATCACATGAATATTGTGAGATTGTTCAGAGAGCTTACCTTACAGATTTATAGTGAGACAGGTTATTAAATAAATTATTCCTGCTCTCTGGAAGTGTGTATACCCATATAGAACTTGAGTCAGTAGTTTGACTTCATTTGAAAATTCAGGAAGGACACAGGTGTACTTCTTGGTAATTATCTAGTTTTAAAGCAATTCCTAAATCAGTGTAAGTTTAGGCCATAGTATACAATGCTATCATAAAATATTTAATTTTGAATAAGTTTATTTTAATATATGTATTATAGTATAAAGCAAAAACCTGTCAATAAAAGCTATTAAAATACAAAGCTGAATTTTAATTTTAATAAATCAGAGGTTTTTAAATCCACTATGAGCTAGTGCCAGATGCTTCACTCAGAAGTATAAACCATGGCAGAGTAGGCAGATGTGCATTTAACTTGCCTTTCAAAATAATCTTGATCATTAATAATTAAAAATTGCTTAAACTCTGAAGCTTGATGAACCTTATGTTACAGTAAATGGTAATTCTGGATGGTTTCAGTAGTGATTTAAGTACACAAATCATACGCTTTTGACTCTTAAATCTTTACCTTGTAATTCTGTGGGAGTGTGTTCTAAGATACACATTACCTAAAACTTTTTATTTTATCAATTTTGAATTTAATTGACCCTTGTGTTATACTATAGGAAATGTAAAAGTCTTAAACTCATAAACGTGCTTTGCTCTAGTCCTCTTACAGAGAATGAGAATTTTACATACGGCGTTTAAGTAGCACTGATAGAAAGTATACAAGCGCCTCATTAGTGCCTGCCTTCCAGATACCATTTTTACCTCGTACGTCAGATCTGTAGATATAACTGAGGTTTCTGTAGCATTTGTTAATTCATCTAAAAGCGTGACTAACAGATGTAAGCTATGATACAGCCAGAAGAGAGCCTTTCCTACAGCTCTGGATTCTGTTTCAGATGTGGTAATGTTATCCTTATTGGTCCAAATATAATTGATCCTTTAGGTAATATGGACTCAGGTGGTAGAGAATTGGCAACCAATCTTATTTTGCCTTTTCTTACAAATATAGCTAAGAAAGACATTTATCTAAAAAATCCGTAACTGACACAAACTGTGAAATAAACCTCAAAAACTTGAAAGCTCCCTTGCAAAAGAAACCTTTAACTACCAGACTCCTTTCCTCTCTCCCTCCCTCTCTCACTTACTTTCCCACTCTCTTTTTTCTTTTTCTTTCTTTCTTTCTTTTTCTTTCTTTCTCTCTCTCTCTGTCTCTCCCTCTGTATCTGTCTATCCACATTTTCAGTATTATTGCTGCTGTGTTATATCCTCATCCTTCTGGTGAGTGTAATGAACAGAAAGAGATAAGTTTCTCCTATGGAAAAACTGACAATTACCATGGTTGAAAGTAGGAAACAACAGGGATTTGAAGATACGTTTAATCTCCACTGCCTGTTGCTTTCATTAGGAGAAGCGAGATGGTCGCTCATGGTTTCACCTTTACCATTTGTTACATTTGCTGTAAGTCAGGCTATGAGCCTTCCCTGAGCTTCTCCTTTTAGATCAAGAGTTTTTAGGTGTGTCAGTCATGTTGCAGCCTCATTAGTGTCTGTGTGACATCCCTCAGGATACAGGAGAGGGTGTCACATTGCTCTTCTGAGCACAGCTGCAGCACACATTAGAAAGTAGCAAGATAGATCAATATCGGCTATGAAAGTTTCAACTTTTTCATATTGAAAGAATGTCTGGAAAATATTTTAAGTAATGCATGAGTCCAGGAACCAGAATATGTCATAGTAGCTAGGTGGTTTGCCTGTCTGCCATTCACAGTCACTGCTGTAAGAAGTGACACTTGCATTGTCGCATGCAGAAACTCTGATTGAGCGCTTTTTTTGTCACAGCAGCAGTTGGGTGGATGCTATTGAGCATGCAAAGAATGGGGGTGGCTAAAGGAAAACTCCAAAAACCTTACTCTGCTCAAAAAATGCTTTCTGCTTCTGTCAGTGCCTTCTGCTTCCGAGCATTTGCAGTCTCAGGTTAACTGTCCAGCTCTTATTTTCTTCTGGCTTTTCCCCACTGGAATAATTATCCTTCTTAAATAGTCTTTCAGCACCAATGATCTTCACTTAGCTAATAGTTTTGTGGAAGCCAATGGCCTTACGTTAATTTTCTCCTTTCAAGTTAAAAATAAAGTATATGCGAGACCACTGGCTGCTGTTGTTGAAGGGGAGTTACAGCTGCCCTCTTCAGGTAGTGGGGAACAAAGTTGCCCAGCTAGTCAGCTCTGCGTGCCTTCAAGGTGATGGTTGTAATCTGTAAAATTCTGCGTGCACCTAAGATGAGGTTCACATTCGGAAACATATACTTAAGTGTATAAATCCTATTTAGTCATGTATTTTCCCTTTGAAAAAAATGGAAACTAGTAATCTAATAGAAGTTGGCTATTGTGTACCTTTGTGGATATTGATCCACATCGGTAAGAACATGTCTATACTTTCATTTTCATGCACTCGCTGAGGCGATCAGCTCCAGTGCAGGCGCATTCCGCAGCGGAGCAGGGGATCGCGGTGTACAGGGAGGGTTTCCTGAGCCAGGGAAACCCCAGGGGAGCACATAGACCCACCCGGAGCCGGCAGCTCTCACGAGAGCGGCTGACAAGGCGTGGGCGGGGCCAGGAGTAACGGCGGCCACCCTCCACTCCCACAAAAGGCAGCCCTAGGGAGTGCTAGCGACCAGGAGTGCTGCGAACACGATAGGCAAACAGGGCGTGGCGCGGCAGTTCGCGCAGGAGGGCACGCAGGGAGGGCGCCTCTTCCGAAGGAGGGACATTCTGCTGGTCGAGTGGAGATGCTTGAAGTCCACATAACCCAGCAACTGGGCACTGTTCTGTGACCATCTGCACAGGCCAAGGGCATTCATCCTACCTGACCCTCAAGGCAGAATGGTGGGCACTCATCTGAGAGCAAAGGCTGCAGCTCCGGCTGGGGGATCTGCACCATCTACCCCAGCAGTGGCCGATGCCTCCACCCAGACAGAGCTGCTGAAGGGAGAGGCTGCAGTGTAGATCTCAGACTGCAGGAAGTGCCTAGACCTTTCTCCTGGGGCAGGGACAGGCAGCAGACCTGCCTGCAAAAGGTGTGCCCAGATGGAGGACCTCCTGCAGCAGGTGGCTGAGCTGCAGGAGGCGGTGAGAAGGCTGTGTAACATCAGGGAGGCTGAGAAGGAGTTAGATGATAGCTGGTTCCAAGCGCAGTCTGCAGTGGACCCACAGCCCACGGCCAAACAGCCAAAAACTCCCCCACTGGCACACACGGAAGGGAGGGGGGCCAATAATGCAGAAGAATGGAAGCTTGCAATGGCAAGGACCGGCAGGAGGAAGGGACTTCCCCTGAAGCCTGAGGTGCCCTTGCAGAACCGCTTCACCGCTCTGCAGACTGAAGAGGAAAGACCCATCACATCAGGAGAGGCGCTGGAGCTGAGTAAGGCAGCCCGATCTGCTCCCTGTATAACAACCAGTGCAACTAAGAAAAGGCGACGGGTGATAGTAGTAGGCGACTCTCTTCTGAGAGGTACGGAGGCACCCATTTGCTGACCTGACGCACTCTCTAGAGAGGTGTGCTGCTTACCAGGGGCTCCTATCAGGGATGTCACCGAGAGACTACCAAGTCTCGTACAGTCCACTGACTATTATCCGCTGCTGTTGTTTCACATGGGCACCAGTGATACAGCCAGGAGCAGTCTGAGGAGTATCAAGAAGGATTACAGAGCCCTGGGAGCGGCGGTAAGGGACTCTGGAGCGCAGGTAGTTTTTTCATCAGTCCTCCCAGTCAAAGGGAAGGGGTTTGAAAGGGCCAGTCAAATCTGGCAAATCAACAAATGGTTACAGGACTGGTGCCACAGCCAGGGGTTTGGCTACTTAGACCATGGGACTCGCTTTGAGAAACCTGGTCTACTGGGGGCTGATGGGGTCCATCTGTCAGAGAAGGGGAAGAGCATCTTTGGTCATAGGCTTGCCAAGCTGGTGAAGAGAGCTTTAAACTAAAGTTGCCAGGGGAGGGGAACCTCAATCCATCCCACTCCTACCAGTTTGATGCCAGTGCCAGCAATAGATGCTCAGAGCCTGGAGAGGGATCACAGGTCAGCAGGAGAGCACCTGAAGAGCAGCACAAAGGAATTTCAGCCACTCCAGCCAGCTTCATCAGGGGCCCAACTTAAATGCCTCTATGCAAAAGCACGTAGCATGGGGAATAAACAAGAGGAGTTAGAGACGTGCGCACGCCTGTAGGGCTATGATCTTATTGGCATCACGGAGACGTGGTGGGATGGCTCCTATGGCTGGAGTGTTGGAATGGAAGGATACAGGCTCTTTAGGAAGGACAGGCAGGGGAGACAAGGAGAGGGTGTCACCCTCTATGTCAATGACCAGCTGGAGTGCATGGAGCTCCGCCTGGGGATGGATGAGGAGCCGACTGAGAGCTTATGGGTCAGGATTAAAGGGAGGGCAGGGACAGGTGACATCATTATAGTGGGGGTCTGCTACAGGCCACCCGACCAGGAAGACCGAGCGGATGAGGCCCTCTATAGACAGATAGGAGCAGCCTCACATTCACAAGCCCTGGTCCTCATGGGGGACTTCAACCACCCCAATATCTGTTGGAGGAACAACACAGCAGGGCATAAGCAATCCAGGAGGTTCCTGTAATGCATTGATGATAACTTCCTTCTCCAAGTGACAGAGGAGCCAACGAGGAGAGGTGCTATGCTGGACCTTGTTCTCACCAACAAGGAGGGGCTGATGGGGAATATGAAGCTAAAGAGCAGCCTTGGCTGCAGTGACCGTGAAATGGTGGAGTTCAAGATCCTAAGGGCAGCGAGGAGGGCACACATCCTTGTCTCTAAATTGGAGAGACATGGATTTGATGTGTGGACCACTAGGTGGATAAGGAATTGGCTGGATGATTGCACTCAGAGTTGCGGTCAATGGCTTGATGTCCAAGTGGAGACCAGTGACGAATGGCGTTCCTCAGGGGTTGGTATTGGGATCGGCGCTGTTTAACATCTTTGTCAGCGACATGGACAGTGGGATTGAGTGCACCCTCAGCAAGTTTGCTGACGACACCAAGCTGAGTGGTGCGGTTGACACGCTGGAGAGAAGGGATGCCATCCAGAGGGACCCTTGACAGGCTTGAGAGGTGGGCCTGTGCGAACCTCATGAGGTTCAACAAGGCCAAGTGCAAGGTCCTGCACCTGGGTCAGGGCAATCCCAAGCACAAATACAGGCTGGGCGATGAGTGGATTGAGAGCAGCCCTGTGGAGAAGGACTTGGGGGTGTTAGTTGACGAGAGGCTCAACATGAGCCGGCAATGTGTGCTTGCAGCCCAGAAAGCCAACTATATCCTGGGCTGCATCAAAAGAAGTGTGGCCAGCAGGTCGAGGGAGGTGATTCTCCCCCTCTACTCTGCTCTCGTGAGACCCCACCTGGAGTACTGCGTCCAGCTCTGGAGTCCTCAGTACAAGAAAGGCATGGACCTGTTGGAGCGGGTCCAGAGGAGGGCCACAAAGATGATCAGGGGGCTGGAGCACCTCTCCTATGACGACGGGCTGAGAGAGTTGGGGTTGTTCAGTGTCCTGGTTTCGGCTGGGACAGAGTTAACTCTCTTCTTAGTAGCTGGTATAGTGCTGTGTTTTGGATTTAGTAGGAAAATAATGTTGATAACACACTGATGGTTTTAGTTGTTGCTAAGTAGTGTTTATACTAAGTCAAAGATTTTTCAGCTTCTCATGGCCAGCCAGCAAGAAGGCTGGAGGGGCACAAGAAGCTGGGAGGGGACACTGCCAGGACAGCTGACCCAAACTGGCCAAAGAGCTATTCCATACCATATGACATCATGCCCAGTATATAAACTGGAGGGAGTTGGCTGGGAGGGGCAGATCATGGCTCGGGAACTAACTGGGCATCGGTCGGCGAGTGGTGAGCAATTGCATTGTGCATCACTTGTTTTGTATAGTCTAATTCTTTTAGTATTACTATTGTCATATTATTATTATCATTATTTTTCATTCCTTTCTATCCTATTAAACTGTCTTTATCTCAACCCACAAGCTTATTTTTTTTTCCTGATTCTCTCCCCCATCCCACTGGGTGGGGGGAGTGAGCGAGCGGCTGTGTGGTGCTTAATTGCCGGCTGGGGTTAAACCACGACATTCAGCCTGGAGAAGAGAAGGCTCTGGGGAGACCTTATAGCAGCCTTCCAGTACCTAAAGGGGGCCTACAAGAAAGCTGGAGAGGGACTTTTGACAAGGGCATGTAGTGATAGGACAAGGGGTAATGGCCTTAAACTGAAAGAGGGTAGATTTAGATTAGATGTAAGGAAGAAGTTCTTTACTGTGAGGGTGGTGAGGCACTGGAACAGGTTGCCCAGAGAGGTTGCGGATGCCCCATCCCTGGAAGTGTTCAAGGCCAGGTTGGATGGGGCTTTGAGCAACCTGGTCTAGTGGAAGGTGTCCCTGCCCATGGCAGGGGGGTTGGAACTAGATGATCTTTAAGGTCCCCTCCAACCCAGACTATTCTATGATTCATGTACATACACAAAAGTTCTTAGATAGTTCAGCTTGCTGAATAGTATAGGGACTTGAACCAAAATAAGAGTATCCAGAAATGACATTGGAACATCTTAGCATTTATAAATGTGTTACTGTTGTTGTTTTTGTTTGTTTACTGTGGCTAGGGGCATTTCTCATATTTATGATACGAAGTCAGAACAAGACTGTTCCTGTCCGAAGGGCTCACATCCTGTTATAAGAGAAGAGACAAGTGGATGCCATAAAGGGAAACACACTGGCAGTATGTAAAACACTAGCAGTAGTGTAGGAGTGGCCTTGAATCCCAGTTTTACCATAAAGCTTGTGATTTTCTTTAAGCTCTGTCTTCTAGAATTGATTTATTAACTTAGTTTTCATATGTTTTCATTGGTTCTAGCATGCACAGTTGTGGACAAAACCAAAATACGGAAATGTGACACCGAATAGATAAGTCACCATCATGTGACAAACAAAAGCCCTCCAAATGTTTGCTTTTTAATTGTAAGCCAATCTTTTCATTTTGGAGGGAAAGAGATGAGTTTAAATGCTTGAACCTAACTAATGACTGGAGTAGAGGACAGTGAAATGGCCATACCAACATGTCTTGGAACACTCTACTAACACTTGTGGGAAATTTAAGTTAAAAGCTTCTGATTTGGTTAAATTGGGACAAATTTCAGAAACAAGATCCAAAAGTGCTCTTAAAATGGCTGGAGTTTGAGTAAGAAGGCATCCAGGGTGGATATATAAAGGTAAGCTATTGAAGTGTCTGGATTTGGGTTATTTTCCCCATTAGACTGGCAGAGCCCATATGTTTTCATCTAATGCAAAACTATGTATTTGCTCCAGCTTTTAGTTGAAGAGAGTATGTAGAATGTAGACATTGTATAGAGTTCAAATTTTTGTGTAGTTCTTGTTGTGTCTTTTCTTTAACCAATGCCACTTCAAACAGGGATTTAATGATTTCTGAAATTAGACAGAATCTACCATAGAAATGCTTTAACAATGTAATGAGTCAAGGGAGACAAATTCAGGCTAGAGATACCTTAAATTTTTTAATAGCAAGTTTAAAAATTGGAGAAAATAATCTGGAAATGGTGTTTATTATTTACTAGAATTTTGTGCAGCAAAACTATGTGGCTTCCTGAAGTATATGTTGTTTCTCAAATAGAAATGGGTTTGGTGAAACCCATTCCCATTACTGAGAAAAGTTGTTTTTTCTTGTGTTTTGAAGGAGGTAGACAAAGATAGCAAAGCAGTTCCTCTGGTTTTATTATCACATTATTTATTGTATATTATATCATGCTTACTAGAATGTGAGGTTCTAGTGAATGTTTTGGGAGCTCTTGAATGATTTTGTGTTCAATTTCAAGGTATTTTCTGTACATGTATTGTCTGAATATTGAAATAGATACTAGGTTGTGAGTAACTTGGAAAAGTAGTGATCCGTCACTCTTTCCATTGCTTAAAATGTTATTTTATCAGCATTGTCTTGTGAAGTCTTTATTCTAAAAAATATTCAGTGGGCATAAAGTTTCATCAAATGCATAAAATCAAAATAATTTTATAGACCCTAACAGTAATGTCTGTTCCTCTTCAGAGCTCAAATTTTGCTGTCTTGCTTCTCATACTTACAGTTCTCCAGCCTTAAGATCTTAGCCCCAGTGTCCACTTGAGAGAAAAAAGGCCTTTCAAATGTCAAACATAAGTACAATGACCGTTTTCCTAACTTCCCTCTTCCAGATACTCAGACATTTCTGGGATCATAACACAGGAAGGAAAAAAAAAAAGAGCAAAGATGACAAATCCTGTGTTCCATTTGCCATCTTTAAGTCTCAGGGTAATTTACTTACTTTGTTGAGGTTATAAACAAAATGACAGCAATAAGTATTTTCGTAACGCTTTTCTTCATGGCAAGCATGGCTAAACTTAGATTGCTCTGCTATTCCAGAGCAATCCCTTGCTCTGGAATAAAAGGGAGTCTGTGTATACTGTTGATTATGGTTGTCAAGGTGGTAGTGCCATCATACTTCCCCAACTAAGCAAGTGATTTAACCACCTTCTGAATGTGGAAAACCTAAGAATAATGACAATAATAAATACTTTTTGTCTTGTGTGCCATGGCACAGTGAATTGGATCATGTTAGGCTTCGTATGCTGCCTAATGCAATGTAACATAGCAGGTAAAATAAATCAAATTACTCTATTAGACTTGAAAGATGATAGCTCTTGTAAAGCAACTGATGTGAGAATATGTCAATGCAGTAGATTTCAGATGTTTATTGAAGTCTAGAATATTTGAAACCCAACAAATGCATATGAAACAAGTGACTACAAATACAGCAATATGCTTATTACTGACAAAGCTGTTGCCTGAAATGGAATTCAATTAAATTTTATGTTTTCTTTGTGTGCTCAATAAATTTTTTCATTTCTGCAAGTGCTTCCTAGAGATATTGGCTTGAACTTCAAAGCGTACTGCTACAAATGCTTTAGTGATTATCATGGTAGCTAGACTCAGAATTTTTAGTTATAAAAGTTCAGTAGTACCTACCAAAGATTGTTTTAAGTTTCAGTGAGTTAGGATTTAATAATATGGATTCAAACAAATAGTATCCAAAAAATATTTTTGATTGTTTTCAACATTGCAATAAAAAGTTATGTTTATTGGGGTCAATTTTAAGGACCGTTTTTAATTTATATTTCTTTCTTGTATTTCTTTCAACTGTTTGTTCATTTTGAATGCTTATAACAATTCACTTTGTGTGATTCATTACTTGAGCCTTTAAAAAGTTGATCTGCTAATTATCTTTCAGTAAATAAGCATGGAGTTGCTCTAAGGAATGTAACCAATTAGGAAGCTTATGAAGACATGCCTATTCTCTTTACTTAAAGCTGTGTTCCTTTTTGTTTCTGCTTTGTTTGCTTTATGAAGGCAGAACACTCAATTCTCACTCAATATACAGAAGTTTAAATATGTTGCTTTATTTGATCATTGTGATGCAACTGTGAATTAAATTTTTCAAAAAGATAGGCAAAAAAATGGTTCAACAGCAAGTTTGGGGGTTTTTTTTTGAGATCTGAAAAAAGGGTGCAAGCACCTTTATTTATAAAATAACATGTGTCCTTCCCAAATACAGTGTTTATTCTATAAAAATATAATGAATTTTCTTAAAGTTTACAAATAAATTGTTAAATTAGTGTGGTGGGTTGGTTTTGGCTGGATGCCAGGTGCTCACCAAGCTGCTCTATCACTCCCCCTCCTCAACTGGACAGGGGAGAGAAAATATAACAAAAGGCTCATGGGTCGAGATAAGGATAGGGAGAGATCACTCACCAATTACCGTCATGGGCAAAACAGACTCGACTTTGGGGAAATTAATTTAATTTATTGCCAATCAAAAGTCAGAGTAGGATAATGAGAAATAAAACCAAATCTAAAAACACCTTCCCCCCACCCCTCCCTTCTTCCCAGGCTCAACTTCACTCCTGAATTCTCTACCTCCTCCCCCTGAGTGGCACAGGGGGACAGGGAATGGGGGTTGCAGTCAGTTCATCACACATTATCTCTGCCGCTCCTTCCTCACTCTTCCCCTGCTCTGGCATGAGGTCCCTCCCACAGGAGACAGTCCTCTACAAACTTCTCCAACATGAGTCCTTCCCACAGGCTACAGTTCTTCACGAACTGTTCCAGCATGGGTCCCTTCCATGGGGTGCAGTCCTTCAGGAACAGACTGCTCCAGTGTGGGTCCCTCACGGGGTCACAAGTCCTGCCAGAAAACCTGCTCCAGTGTGGGCTTCCCACGGGGTCACAGCCTCCTTCAGGCACATCCACCTGCTCTGGTGTGGGGTCCTCCACAGGCTGCAGGTGGATATCTGCTCCACCGTGCACCTCCATGGGCTGCAGGGGGACAGCCTGCCTCACCATGGTCTTCACCACAGGCTGCAGGGGAATCTCTCTGCTCTGGCTCCTGGAGCACCTCCTCCCCCTCCTTCTTCACTGACCTTGGTGTCTGCAGAGTTGTTTCTCTCACATATTCTCACTCCTCTCTTCTGGCTGCTGTTGCGCAGCATTTTTTTTCCCTTTCTTAAATATGTTATCACAGAGGCGCTACTACCATTGCTGATTGGCTCAGCCTTGGCCAGCGGCGGGTCCGTCTTGGAGCTGCCTGGCATTGGCTCTGTCATCGGACATGGGGGCAGCTTCCAGCATTTTCTCACAGAAGCCACCCCTGTAGCTCCCCGCTACCAAATCCCTGCCACACAAACCCAATACAATTAGTTAAAAATTAAATTAAGAGTAGCTTCTTCAAGAAATTTGTCTTCTGGATCATATTTTTATGTGTGTTCTCAACAGCAGAATAACAATCTTTGAAGAATAAACCTGCATTTATGAAAGGGGGATGCCTCCATTAGTTTCTGGATTTGTTCTCCATTAATTTCAATTATGTAGGAAGTTTTCAGAGTCTGATAGGACAGTGTTAAGGACATTTGGGTACTATGACTGTAATTTTGATTTTGTAATCTGTTTGGATTTCTTTTGAGTTTAGTCTCTGTGAATACTTATGAGTTTTAGAGTTCTTAACACTTGTTCTTCAGATCATTAAAATGCTTCTCTAATGTATCTTCCTCAATAATTGACATGTATTCATAATTTGAAATTAATGTTGCAGTTAATATCTGAAGAAAAATATTCACATTTGTTTGGTTTTTGTTGTAGGTATTGCATGATAAAATCAATAACCCAAAACTAGAACAAAAATATAATTAACTTACTTTCTCTGTGTAGCCCACTGTTTGTGAACGGGAGCTCTGTGTATTTGCTTTCCAAACATTAGGAGTGATGAACGAAGCTGCTGATGAAATTGCAACTGGGGCTCAGGTAGAATTATCTAATGCTTATTACATGTCTAATTTTCTATAGTATACTCAGTCTTCTCAATCTCTTCTAGTATTTATTTTGACTTGTATTCCCCATATGAGTACTCTTTGATAAGTATTATTTATTTGTCCACTCTTATAGCTGTAAATACACTGGTTTATGCATGGCATTTTCAAACAGTACTAATCAGGTGCTTCCATTGTTTTGCTTCCATGTAATTAGAGTAACCCTGTTTTCTTGTTCTGTTGTATTCAATTAGGTCATCTGGGTTGTTAATAATAATCTCCATTGTCATTTGGAGATAATTCCCATTTATTTTCACCTAATGAGCCATTACTACTCTCATGCAATTAATAAGCTACTTCCTGTTCATGGTGTTAGGATGCAGCTATCCACTGAGCATCTGTTGTTTTGATCATTAAATAACAGTGGGAAAGTCCTTACTGATGTTGCTACACAGGTTTTTTTTCTCTTTTCTCAAGGATCAGGAATTTAATGTAAGCTTGCTTCCTGACTCTAAGTTCAGTTATTAATGTAATTATAACCATATCATTGTTTTCTTTCATAATTTTGTATGTTTCCAAATCATATTTAACCTTAGATTACAATAGTTACAGGACTTCAGTAAATTAAAAAAATTAAAAGATCTTATGTTTAAGATCTGTTTAAGATCTTAAGTTAAAAATTTACACATCTTATGGAAAAGTGCATCCCTCTGATTTCCTAAACATGTGTCACTCACTGTGCACTTACGTAGTAAGCAACATGGGTTTTGGAAGAGCAAATGTTCAGTTCAGTTAACTTTAACTAGCACTAGTGAGTCTAGCTATTGGAAATAAACTATTCGGCTAAGTGCCTGAATACCACCTATGGGCATATCTTCAAAGGAAGAAACTTGCAGCAGTGTACACCAGCTTCTTCACTTGAGTATATAACTGGGATCTGAACATCAGCTCATCTGATGTCTGAAGACAGTTAGATGGCTATATTTGCAGCATCTAGCATGCCAAACATGGATACCTGTTGCAAGCTTGTAAGAAATGTAGAGAGGTGTGCTGATGAAGCCCCACCTCTTCCCCAGCCTGAAGTCCTCTGAAGACCTCAGTTATGTGTTTCTGTGGAGCCAGAGTTTTATTTTTTGAATGTAGGCACTTACATGGTATTTAGGTACAAACAAGTAGCTCTCACTTCTCTTTTTAAATACAGCTGACAGGAGAGGTGGTCCTGATTAGCACTCACTCTGTGTTTTATGTAGGTATCACTGTTGCAGGCATATGCGGAGCTTGCTTTAGATCTCTAGAGTACCTCTACATCTACAGAGCTTTGCTGAAGAGTACTGAAGTGATTACAACCTTAATGGTACTTAAAAGAGTTAGATAAGAGGTTTTGTTGATTGTCCCATTGGACCTAGATGACTAAATTTTTCTAAGTCTCACTCTAGTGATAGCATTGCACCCAGCTCACTACATCTGATCTGGTTGAGCTCCCGTTCCTGTTTGCAGAAAGAATTTAACACTTTTAGGGTTTATCTGAGCTATTTTTGACATTAGTTTAGGATGGTGTGAATCACAGCATAGACTATCAGCACAGTGGTTATATTTTCTCCATCAATTATAAAGAGAGCCTAGGCTGACTAGTAAGAGGTAGGTGTTCGCATTGTGAATCTCTACATTTCGTCAGATGAATCTTCCTCCAAATCATTTTGTGTAGTGAAAGAGCCTAGATATAGGTTCCCATTATTAGAAATCACATCCTGTTCTTTCTGCTGTGCTTTCAGCTAGTTTCCTAAGGTATACACCCCTACTTTGTCACTCCCAATATTCTGATGGCTCCTTCTTAATAATAAGATTGTACTTTCTAAAACTTTCAAGCCTGAACTCACCTTGCCTTATTTTAGTCACGTAGTCAAAATGCCTGAAAATTAAATGTCTGATTTGTTGATAGTTCAGACTCCCTGTAGAGTCTCTGTAGAGAGAGAGGCACTGTCTGAGAGACTGCTGTTGTAAGAGAGAATTGTCATCATCAAGTGTCATCTTGTCCTTGAAAATATTTAAATCCTAACTTATGTACTTCAGTACCTACTGTTAAGGAGAAGTTTGGGCCCAGCTATAAGGACACTTACTAGATCCACAGCACTTCCTATTACCAAGGAATGCATATGCAAGTTTGTATTATAATGTTTGTATTAAACTTACCTCCCAGTTTAAATTGCTCTGCATTCCATCAGCTCAAAACAATGATCTCAGGGGAAATCAGGGGTTTGATTAAGCCTGATCTATGCATGTTTTCCCCCATGTCAGAACAATATGCTGGTATCATGGTAAGAAACAATATAGGAGTCAACAGCTGTTTTAAGGGAGAGCTTTAGGATGGTGTTCTAAGAACAACTGTGCCAATTTTAAGACAAAGTCCCATCATGCAAATCATAAAGCAAGACAACTTTGGGTCACTGTATTAAGAGGTTTGGGGACTCAAACAACTCTTCCCTAGTAGTGTTTTGCAACTGGAGGCTAAGAAGTGCTTCTGAGAAGCAGGGTGTATGAACTCAGGCTCAATTTCATGGTAATACATTAACACAGTTGCAGGCCTGTTGCCTGACCTGGCTGTGTATGCAGACTCCTGGTCTCCTTTGCAAATGCTAATGCAGATGACCTATTTTGAAACATTCATCACACTTGTAGGTATTATAAACTGTAAAGAAATCAGAGCACCATGGAGGAAGGAATCATTATTTTAAAAACTTCATTTTTCAATATATGTGAGATATTTAGTAACTGGAGCTAACAGAATATTTTTAAACTGATGGAGAAAATTGTCAGTTCATGCTAAAGGAGCAGAGGAGAATGGCAACAGTATGACTCACTGCAGCGCAGTTCCTTTTCCCTTTCATCATGATTCTTATTTTCATTCTGCTTCTCTAAAGGACCATCAATTTTTTTACTCCAAATGATCAGATACAATGGCAAATATATAATAACTTCTAGAACAGCTTGAGCTGTGAGATGAGATCTGATCCATGTGGAACTGTGGGAGGAACCAGGGATGCCTACTAAGTACGGCTCATCTCAGCTTTTCCTTTCTTTCATGGAAAATTCTGTTTTCACACAGGAATGTTTTCAGAAGGCACAGAGAAACTGGGGGGAAATGAGCTAATTTGCAGCTATATTTTTATGTAGCAACTTTGGATTTCATTATGAGCTGGATTTAGGTTTCACAGTTGCCAGAAAGCTCCATTCTCTCTGTTTTGTGATTGCTGTAGTCTATTTTTAACCTCTGAGTTACAAATTTTGAAACAATTATACAGAAATCTGTTACTAAGTTGTATATGTGCCTATGTGCGCATATGTGAATACATGCCTGTGTACACATTACACGCATGATCTTACGGTGAAATTTTGGAAATCATAGATATTCAAAGCCATGTCATAATTTTGTACAACAGGAAGGAAGGAAGAGGATCTCCCAGTGTGAGCCATGCAAATGACTGTTAAATCACTGCACTGTTCTGGCTTTAGCAGAAGCAATGATGTTTGCTAGTGTTTCCATGATTACAATCTTCAGGAGAACAGCGGGCAGTGGTACAGATTCACAATCCCTTCCTCTTTCTTGAGCAACATTTTTCACTGGCATCTACTGCACAAAGATACACACATTCAGCACTTCATTTCCCTAGAGAATTAATTTCATCCAGGAATTAGCACATGTACACAAGAGAAAGCAGGACTGCAAGCAATGTATTTGACATGATAATACATTTAGGACCAGATACTGGTCCTACTTATGCACCTGGAATAATGTACCAGGGCTGGACCCAAAGCCTGTTGAGATCAATGGAAAAATTTCAGTCCTAAACTATGCCCTGTGGATAGCATGGTTTGGGTAATATAGATAACAATGAAATATGGTATTATTGTAATGTGTAAAAAAAGCAGACTGGATGATACAACATGAAAGTACATATATTAAATAAATATTTTTCTTTATCCCTAGGTGGTTGATCTGTTAGTATCCATGTGCCGGTCTGCATTAGAGTCACCTAGGAAAGTTGTCATTTTTGAGCCATATCCTTCTGTAGTTGATCCTAATGATCCTCAGATGCTGGCCTTTAACCCCAGGGTAAGTAGTTATCTTTCATTATGTCATAGCTTGGTTTCAGTCATGCGTTAGCAAAGCCTTCTTCTGGAGGAGTCTCCTTTATTGTAAGAGATACAGCTCAAGAATATAGCACAAGCATGTGACTATTTTCAGAGTTTTGTAGTTGTTTTAATTGTCTCTGAGAAGGTATTTGTGAATAAACTGTAAGCTGCATTCAAAGTTATGTTGAAGCCAAGAACTTCTTTTAGGGTACAAATTCTAGGTGCAAAATTTTATATTCTTAGTGTCTTTCTCTCAGTGTACACATTGGACACAAAGAGAAAGATGGCCTTTGGGAGGTGTAGACCATGTAGACTGGGGGATTTCCAGTCCATCTTTTTATTCTTAATGTGGTTATTGCTGTCATCTCATTTTCTCTTTGCAAACAATTATGTCCTTAAACTTAATTTTATCACATGTTGGACATAACAGTCGAGTTTTGTACAAGCATCAAATTTTGAAGTAAAGAATTGTGTTTGCACTACTTGCTCCTCAGGCTGCAAATGCTGCCTCTCAGGGAAGCCCTAGGGAAGCTGTGAACTATTACAGCTCACTTGAGCCATCCTCAAGGGCGTAAATGAGAAATTTGGACGTCCTGCATTGTGATGCATTTCACTTTTTCTGAACAAAGGCCAGTTAGCGGTGGTCTTTCTCAGAGGAAGGGGCGAGTGTGTTCTGTAGTGTGTGGGAAGGAAGACTTGCCGGGAGGTGCTTGGAAAGGGGCTGATGAGGAGACAGCTAGTCTGGCAGCTAGGCAGGGCGGGGTTTGAAGCAGATGAGGGAATGTGAAAAGGGGTCACACCAGAAGAGGAGTGGAGAGAGCCCCTGGGCTGCAGGGCTCACACCACCTCCTCCCAGCTTCTTGCCAGCATGGGCGAGGTGAAAGCCCATGGGCAGAAGTTGGCAAGACCCAAAGATGGGGAACAATGGGGCTCCTGAAGGCGACGTGGCATGTGGAGCTGGTGAAGCATGGACTGTTAAGCTCATCTGCTCAGAAAAGGTGGAGCCCTCTGGTAGCAGTTCCCAGTCAGAAGGTAGACAAGGGTCAGGGTGAGGCAGAGGGACAACTGAAGGACCTCTGAAGTTTTATAGAGCTGTTAGAAAAGTAAACACATCTGCTTATTTAGCATTTTATTTAAAATCTATTTGTTCACTGCATTATTTAACTTAATAGCATATTGTCCAAATAACTGGCAGAGCCTATGTTTAGTTACAAATATTTGTTTAAAAAGTGACCTAATTTTTTAAGTGAGTCACATTGTTGTGTGTTGGGGATTCCAGTGAAATTCAAAGAAAAACCATCATGATAATATTTTTTCAGGGAATTTTCCTGGACTATGAATGAGTCTGTGTGTAAGGTGGAAGGAAGCTATTGGTTAGAAAAGTTTGAAAGGATTGGTTTGCTGAACATTCATCCTAACTTTGGTTTTATACACACTCAAAGAATTCAGATTTTTGTAGAGCCAGAGACCAATATTCTTTTAATTTATTTGCTTATTTTATGCTACATCAGAAGAAGAATTATGACCGAGTCATGAAAGCATTGGATAGTATCACTTCTATTAGAGAGATGACACAGGTGAGTTTAAAAATCTTTACATAACTTAATCGCCATTTCTAGAACTAGGAAGATGTTTTTATTGCTTGCCTATGATGAGTGGGGAAGTCAATAGTATCATCTCTTTCCTATAGAGCTGTAATAATATTAAAATGTGTGTTAAAAATAACAAACCTAGAGTATCTATAACGGCAGTCAAATAAAAGTGATGAAGTAGAACTCAGATCTTTTGAAGTTTAAATAAGAGATAATAACAGCAAAATGGGACATTGTAACGAGATGATCACCAATTGCTGCATTTCTGGAAATATCAAAGTCAAACTGGGTCTTTTATTTCCAAAGCAAAAGAAATTGATTTTGTGATGGTGTTCTGAATGATAGCTTTATTTCTATTATAACAAAACACTTGATCAGCTAAGTATGGTTGGGGACTTGGAAGGTTGGGTCTTTTGGGATTACTACCATACGATTTCTCAATATTCACAGTGGGACAGAATCTGATAGCCGTACTTATATTTATTGTTACACTTCCTTTCCCAAACAGCCCAGCTGATTATAAGGGATTATTGAAACCTCTCCCATGTACCTTGCTTTTCCAACTGTTATATAAATGTAACCTCACAAGAGTTTATGAATCTTATTCTATATGTATTCGTAAAGTACTTTGGGATTCTGGAATGAAGAATAAGGTGTATAGAGAGCAGTAAAATACATTGAAAATTAAAATTCAGATATTTTTGTTACTTAATGTAACATCTTGTAAAAATTTAAAAAATCAGGTATTTCTGTTACCTAATATAATGTCGTTTAAAAAGAAAAATAACCACCATTTTGCTTTTTTTTAATGTTAAAATAATTCTTGGACTGAAGAGTTTTAAAGGGATGCTTTGCACTGTGATTGAAATCAAGAAAGGTTTTCAAAGGGATTATAAGCTGATACAGTATTTTACTTTACCAGTTTATACCATAAAACAGTTAACAAATTGGAGTGGATTATCTTGGGGTATTTTGAGAGACTTAATTTTGTGGAGTTCCAGTCCAATTTCTTATTCCAAGAGCCAAACATAAATAGACATCTTCTGCTGTTCTCCCTGAGATCACCAATGTTTGCTATAATATACTCATTTTAATGCTAATTATATGCTTATTATTTTACTCCAGGGAAAATAATTGCTATATTAATTCTTGTTTTTGTCAAAACACATTTATAACTGTACAGCGCTAAATGTCAGTAAAACTATGATTTAAGACTAATAATGAGTCCCATGTATTCGTTTTAATAGATGAAATCATGGGCAATGTAACATATAAAATTTAACCTTATGATTTCAACTAGAAATAAAGAACATAATTACTCTTTTCTAGGCACCTTACTTGGAAATAAAGAAGCAGATGGATAAACAAGACCCGCTTGCACATCCTCTTCTACAGTGGTATAAAATTGACTCACATGAGATGATAATTATTAAAGTACCAAGTTGAATGAATAATCACTTCACCAGTTTAATTTGGTATAAACTCACCCTAAAAATTAATGTCAGGGTTGACATTTGCAACTGCATTTGTTTCTGGACTGTTTCTGGACCTCATCTGGGCCCTCTGAAAACACTGGAAAGACTCCAGCTTATTTGTATGGCCTCAGATCTGATTTGTAGTCAAGATTTGGTCTACTTCCATCTGATAGGTTCAAAGGCCTGCAGCTGGGTGCTTTGTGGTGGCCATTTATAACACATGCTTAAGAAGAAAAGTTCTGTTTGATTATCATGTCTAATATGTCTGTTTCTTATTTTAGGGTTATTTCTAGTAATAGATCACATATTGTGAAGCTACCAGTGAATAGGGTAAGTGTCTGTGGGTTCTTTATTATTTTCTCATTTCTCATGGCTTGTATTAGCATTTTAGGTGGGAGTCTCCTGTCCAAATGTGTCTACATTCAAATTAATCACATGGGCTCCATTAATAGACAGGGGAGAGAAATAGGCAGTTTCAGGTCATGACTCAGAATCATGTTGTGAATATCTAAAATAGGTCAAAGGAATAATGCTCAGAAAAAGCCTATTTGAGGTGAGTAGCTCAAATGCAAGTGTCTACCTTGTAGTCATCTGAGATTGGGTGAGAAGAACGTCACTATTTGTTTTGTTACCATATAGAATATAAGATACAGAATTGTACAAAAAGCAGTGCACACAAACATGATGTACCAGGAGATCCACATATAAGTACACTGTAAAAAGAATATAGCTCTAGAATTTTAGAGGGATGGTGCTGAGATTCATTTCTGAGTATGTGTGCCTCTGATCCTCTGATTAAGGGTGTACTAATCTGCAGCCTTTCAAATCTGAACCTTAATTCAAAGCCAGCTCTGATCAGAATACCATGATGAAATTGTTCAATTTAATTACTTTACTAGAGCCATATTAAGCTGAAATATGTTTCAGAAACCTCCATGTGTTTCATAAACTGAAGGACATTTTTCCTGTTTGATTTCAGGTAAAAACTATGGTAATGAGACCACTTTCAACTTAGTTCATGTAGTTATTTAGATGCAGTCATATATTGTGTGAAACAGCATGGTATCTTAAGAACTACCATTATGGAAATACAATGCTTTTGTGTTAATCAACTTCTTTTCACTTGTACACTGTTATATTTTACAGCAACTGAAGTTTATGCACACTCCCCACCAGTTCCTACTTCTCAGCAGTCCACCAGCCAAAGAATCCAATTTCCGAGCTGCTAAAAATCTCTACGGAAGTACCTTTGCATTTCAGTGAGTACATATATTCATATTAAACAAAGGTTACCAAAATGCCATGCTATTTTTTTGTTCTTGCCATTTGAGGTTTACAGCTGGGAATTTATTGTTTTGAAGTATTACTGATTTCATTTTGCATTTTACACTGTGGATTTTAACACATTCTCTTTCACTTTTTCAGTGGTTCACACATTGAAAATTGGCATTCCATCCTGAGGAACGGCTTAGTTGTTGCTTCCAATACAAGGCTGCAGGTAAATAGTAGACTAAATAGACTTTAGCTAACCTGTGCACGTTCGATTACATGTTAAGCTTAGGCGAGTTTTCAAGGGATGTGGTTCTGGTAGTCACATAGGTGGCAAAATGGGTGATTTCAAATACCCTAATGTTTCCTGGAAAAGGTACTTTTCTGAAGCAATTAAAACGAAATAACATGTCTGCTAAAATGGCTAAAAAAATCCTATCGGTGGAATCAGTGTTTCAATTTTACATTGCACAGCAGCACCTCCAGGAAGCTTAGCTTGGTACTGCTTAAAAGCAGTCTCAGGGATTAAAATTTAGAGCTACATAAACTATGTCTATGTTATAGGATCCAAGAGCATACTAGGTTTACAGAAGCTGGGTTTACAGCATCTTCTCCTCTGGTTTCCTTGAGAAGGGAATATGAGTGTACTGGTGTCCTGGTTTCGGCTGGGACAGAGTTAACTTTCTTTTTAGTAGCTGGTACAGTGCTGTGTTTTGGATTTAGTGTGAGAATGATGTTGATAACACTCTGATGTTTTAGTTGTTGCTAAGTAGCGCTTATCTTAAGCCAAGGACTTTTCAGTTTCCCATGCTCTGCCAGCAAGCAGGTGTGCAAGAAGCTGGGAGGGAGCAGAGCCGGGGCAGCTGACCTGAACTAGCCAAAGGGGTATTCCATACCATGGAATGTCATGCCCAGTATATAAACAGGGGGGAGTTGGCCGGGAGGCACGGATCGTGGCTCGGGAACTAACTGGGCATTGGTCAGCGGGTGGTGAGCAATTGCATTGTGCATCACTGGTTTTTTTCTCCCCCCCCCTTCCTTTTTTTTGTTTTATTCCTTTTCATTACTATTATTATTATTATATTTCATTATTACTATTGTTAGTATTATATTTTACTTTAGTTATTAAACTGTTCTTATCTCAACCCACGAGTTTTACTTTTTTTCCCTTTCCTCCTCCTCACCCCACTGGGAGGGGGAGGGGGAGGGGGAAACGGCTGCGTGGTGCTTAGTTGCTGACTGGGGTTAAACCACAACAACTGGCCAGGAGGGAGCTATTGCAAACTTCAGTTTGGTTTCTCAGACTGAATCATCAGGAGACCGCTATTGCAGAGCAAAGTAGGCAGTATCAGAGAGACTGGGGAGCTGTAATTCGGAGTATTTTAGCATCAGGGTTTTGACAGCTCTTTCCCCGGAGCTGAGTCCATGATACCTTGGAGGAGGATCCCAGGGTGCTGACTAAGGATCGGGGAACAGGAAACACTGAAAAAAGGGAATGGAAATCTCAGCTGTTCCTCTTAGTGGTTTGGGTGGTTTTATTAGCATCTTTGTAAGATACTTTTCCAAGAAAGCAGGATTTACACACCAAAATTCACCAAAGTAAAACCCTTTGTTCATGCTTATTTTTTTGTTCAGGGTTGAGATACTGGGAAGAGGAGGAAGCAGTAAAGCCCTGTTTTATACAAGTCATCATTTCTAAATCTCTCACACAACTAGGGCATATCCTGAGCCCAGTTCATTCTGCTTACCCCAGTACCAACCAGTCAGGAAAAAATATCTACTCACCAAGGATCCTATACAACATTGTAGGATCTGGAGGAGTTGAGAGCATGATTGCACATTCCTATGGGAGCTCTGGCACATCGCAGAGATGATGTAAATGTCATTGGGTCAGAGGAAAGAAATAAGGGTGAGCATGACTCTGAAGCCCAGTGGTCATAATATCTACCTGGGTAGGAGATACTCTGGGTTCTCGTTTGTGCTCCAACAACTACTTTGTGTGTTTTCTTTTTCTTTAAAGACTTTTCCACATAAAGCAGTCAGTCCCTGGAGGAGAAGCGAAACCCATACTTCCCCCTTTCCAGACAAGAAAATGACCACAGCGCTAATAAAAAGTGCTCAGTTTTGTTGCTTAGCCCAAGCTCCATGACATGGAGCAGTGATGTTGGTGAAGAAGAGTCTTCCCTTTCCTCTCTTCTTTTCAGACAGCTGGTAGCTTTGTGGCTAAAGCGCAGTCCTGCAGTGATGGGATATGCATGTCTGAATTGGCTCAGGCAAAAGCTTGATTGAACCCATTCCTCCAGTACTCAGGCTGAACTAGTGACTGAATTTTTCTATAGCATATGGGCAGTGTTATCACCATCTCTTCATTTCTTACCTTAAAGAAAAGAAAAACAGCTATTGCTGATGATGATTCACAAAGGCTGTCTTAGGCTGTGGTTCCTGCCAAGGTTTTGATGTGAGACACATGCTGAGCTTGCTCAGCCTTGTTAAGGCTAAGGTGTATTTGGCCATCTACAGAAGCACCCTCTGTAGGCATCCTCCATGGTAATGTTAGATTTAAAACCAGAAAATGCAATTTTACATATAAATCTGATGTAAAATTATCTTTGGCCATTTGGACATGATTTCCAGAATATACAGTATCTTAGTTGTATATTCACAGCATGATTTTTTTAAAGACTTCTTTGAACACCATTTATTACCAGACAATAAATTAGTGCAGTGGGGCAGATGCTTATCTACATTAGGACCTGTGCCTATCATTATTATTTTGTCCAGATAACCAAATTAATGTTAAACAATCACTCCGTTCTTTTTCAGCTCCATGGTGCAATGTTTGGAAGTGGAATCTACCTTAGTCCATTGTCAAGCATATCATTTGGTTACTCAGGTGATATTTATAAATCACTCTAAAGTTGGAAAAATATAGGGGGGTATCTTAGTCTACTGCTTTTCTTACCAGCTTCACTGTTTACAACACTGTAGTAAATTTTATCTTTGTAGGCCAAGATTTAATTTATTTAAAAAAGAAAAAAATCTAAGTTCCCTTATTAAATTCCTGTCCTCGTTTTCCAAGGTACTGAGTATCTTGACACTGTGCTTGAAGTAAATAGTAGCTAATACTGGATGCTGTGTGTAATGGAGCAGGTCTTGATTATGCAGTGGAAATCCAACTTTGTGTTTTTTTGTCAGTATCTGCCTAAGTCCATCTAACATTATCTATGGATTCATGGGCTTTTAGGACCTGATCTGACAAAACAAATATTCATCAATAGACATGTTCAACTGTGTATGTTTAAGAATATTCTCAAGTATCGCCATGTCAGGGTTACATAGAAAGTACAGGACAGTGTGTTTATTTTAGCATGAGAAGGGGAGGGAACATAATTTGTCCCACTAATAAATCCAAAAGTGAGTGATGCAGAGTTTTCCATGTAAGAATAAAATCATAAATAGAAGCACAATAGAAACATGATACATCAATGTGTATATTAAGAAGCTTTCATAGAAATTTTAAATTACAGTGACTTTTTCCTTTAGTTATGTTGCATTTACCATTTCATAGAATCATAGAATCATAGAATGGTTTGAGTTGGAAGGGACCTTAAAGATCATCTAGTTCCAACCCCCCTGCCATGGGCAGGGATACCTTCCACTAGATCAGGTTGCTCAGAGCCTCATTCAACCTGGCCTTGAACACTTCCAGGGAGGGGGCATCCACAACTTCTCTGGGCAACCTGTTCCAGTGCCTCACCACCCTCACAGTGAAGAATTTCTTCCTAATATCTAATCTAAATCTACCCTCTTTCAGTTTAAAGCCATTACCCCTCGTCCTATCACTACACTCCCTGATAAAGAGTCCCTCCTCATCTTTCCTGTAGGCCCCCTTTAGGTACTGGAAGGCTGCTATAAGGTCTCCCCAGAGCCTTCTCTTCTCCAGGATGAACAACCCCAACTCTCTCAGCCTGTCCTCATAGGGGAGGTGTTCCATCCCTCTGATCATCTTTGTGGCCCTCCTCTGGACCCGCTCCAACAGGTCCATGTCCTTCTTATGTTGGGGGCCCCAGAGCTGAACACAGTACTCCAGGTGGGGTCTCACGAGAACAGAGCAGAGGGGGAGAATCACCTCCCTCGACCTGCTGGCCACCCTTCTTTTGATGCAGCCCAGGATGTGATTGGCTTTCTGGGCTGCGAGTGCACATTGCTGGCTCATATTCAGTTTTTCATCCACTAATACCCCCAAGTCCTTCTCTGCAGGGCTGCTCTCAATCCACTCATCGCCCAGCCTGTATCCATGTTTGGGATTGCCCTGACCCAGGTGCAGGACCTTGCACTTGGCCTTGTTGAACCTCATGAGGTTTGCACGGGCCCACCTCTCAAGCCTGTCAAGGTCCCTCTGGATGGCATCCCTTCCCTCTAGAGTATCAACCACACCACTCAGCTTGGTGTCATCTGCAAACTTGCTGAGGGTGCACTCAATCCCACTGTCCATGTCCCCGACAAAGATGTTAAATAATACTGGTCCCAATACGAATCCCTGAGGGACCCCACTCGTCACTGGTCTCCACTTGGACATCAAGCTGTTGACCGCAACTCTTTAAGTGTGAACATCCAGCCCATTCCTTCCATTTCCTCACATATGAAAGTGTTGGTATAGTTGAATGTGTGTTTGTGTGCATGTAGATAAATTTAATTCTGAGAGTTTTAGTTATGCTTTCTGATTTTCAGTATTTTTAGGTAATGTCACAATTCATTTTAAGAGCTCAGCATTTTTTACTAGTATTTATTGAATTTCAATATCAGTAATCTTTAAATGCACTTCTAGCTTTTCAGAGATTACACAAGTATGGAAGCTCTTTAGGACTCACTAAAAGTGCAGGTTGCAGTATCATTATCTAACAAAATGCCCTTCTTTTTGGACAACATTGCTTTGTCAGCTTCAATGTGTTTTTTCTCATCTCTGCCTTTTTTGGTCCCTTCCATCCAGTCTCCTCCAGAAAGGAGGCCTGTATTCCCATGAAGTATATAATACTTGATGCCAATAAAAACCATGGAGGAGTCCTACACTCCCTGTTACTTCAAAGACTTAAACTTCTCCATAATTCAGTCTGTGTTTGCAAACTGCCAAGAAATATGGGATACTGGAAAAGCAAGGAAGCCTGTAGTAGCATACAATACAGGAATTTTATATAAACCAACATGAGGAATATAAGACAGATGTAAGGCACAAATGTAGGTGTTTAGATTTCTGAGATGGAAATTGGATCAAAGGTGGCTGACAAATAATTTAATACTTTTACCTGTAGATAAATTAATTAAATCAAGGTAGACTTTAAAACTACCTTTAAATAAATTAACTATTCCTAAAAATTATTTAGACTTTTAATAAGTCTAAATAAAGTGTTAAAGATTAATATCTAAAGTTCTTTCTCTCATGATTTTACTGTCCCACCCACCGTAAATCAGACTGTGTTACTTCAACCTGAATAGTCAAACTCAAGACATGCTGACATGCAACTCTGTTAAGCAACCACCTAAGAGCATTCCTGAGCTGAATTCAGTGGCATTTAAGCTCATGTTTATCTGCTTTTGCACCTGCTTAATGCTAATTTGACTTTCCTAAGGTCTTTGCAACACATGCAGATGTGTTGGTAATTTGCAGGATTAAATCGAAATATTCTATGACAAAATTAACTAGCTTTTTGACTGCCATGCAAAGGACTGTGATTCCCACTGTGCTACCTGTTTCATTCTCCATACTTAACTTTGCTTATGAAGATATTTATATGTCAGGGTATCTTATATGATTTTAATATTCTTAGGGATGAACAAGAAGCAGCAGAAGGTGTCAGCTAAAGATGAACCAGCTTCAGGCAGTAAGGGCAGTAATACATCACAGGTACAGTACATCAACCATCTCTGGAAGATTTATGGTTTTATGTTTGGGAACTTGATAGCTGAAAAGGAGGCAATATTCCCTTTGTGAAAGCTAACAGTTTTATTTTATTGAATGAAATCAACAACTTCAGAGACTGCAACCATCAAATACAGCCCAACTGCTTTTAGTAACAATTTACAGAGTATACTGCAGGTCCCTGTGCCCTTCTTTTCCAAGTAGTATTTGGGAAGAGAAAGAAAACGAAATACAGATTGCCTTATGACCCTTAGCAAGCCCTTGCTTTCTGAGTTCTAGACTTGCAGAAGAACAATGCAAAAGGAATTGAGAGTGGTTATTGCTGAAAAATGAGTAGCATTTCATTGATAGCAAGTCAGTTTTTCTTTTTCATAGTTTTAACATATTAAACCATTAGAATTCTGCTTTATCTAAAGCAAACTCATAGCATTTATGTGTAGGGTTAAATTTTGAGAAAGAAATCTTACATCCGTCTCTATAGTTAACACATAAAAACTACAGAATAATCTGGCTTTGGAGAGAGATTGGTATGTAACAGCAGAAGCCCTCAGAAATGAGAAGGCCAGTAAAATATCAGGGTAGTGGCCAAAGAATCAATGATCAAATTCACCTTGTAATTATTTTTTTTCTCCTATCAATTTGTTTGTCAGTAACACTCTGATATTTCTAATAATATTATTCATTCTGTAATAATTAGGAACTTTTATTTCTGGATAAAGGAGTTCAAATTCCTCCTACGATAATCCAAAAAAATAATATAAATGTTTTTAGAAATTCTATTACATTTAGAAATACAATAGAAATGTTTTAGAAAGACTGCCTCTATCTTTGTTCATTAATAAACCACTGAAAATAGCAGCCCTCTCCTTTTGTACTTTTTCTCTGTTTGTCTTACTGCACTAATTAAGTTTTCTCATGTTTTTACATCTCAGTCACAGAAGAAAGGACAACAGTCACAATTTTTGCAAAGCCGTAACTTAAAATGCATAGCCTTATGTGAAGGTAAGCTGAAAGCCCTTGAAAAACTGTTTTAGTCATGGACACAGTGTTACTGGATGCAAATCAGTGAGACCTTTAGTTCCAGTATTGGTTGTTTTTAGGTAAGAGACTACTGGTAGACGTACAAGTACTTGCTTAATAGCTGACCTTTATATTTCAGTTCAGAACATTTCCCTCTTCAAACAAAACCTGTAACACATGCTGAATTTTCATGAAATAATCATATGCACATAGTGATTGATCATCTGGTCTGTCTTTCAAATGTGATCATATTCCTAAGCCATCAATATAACCCAAGTCATGGTCTTTATTTGAAATAGTGACTTCTTGCAAGCTCTTGACAAATGCATTAAACACCTGCAAGTCAGAAAAAACAGTTTTCCTATTGAATTTCCAAATAATTTTTCACTTCTCAGGCAAATATACTGTTCATCTGGTAACTAGTCTGTTCTCTCTGATGGCTTCAGAAATTTTGTGAAGTTAAAATCCAGTACATATGAGTACGGTCATTCTTGAAAGACTTGGCTATTCTTTTAATAACTAATGAAACCTCAGCAGGTTTTGAGAACAATGAATTATGAAATTTGAGTAAGAATTGTACCAGTAATTGATAGTGTCATTGGCCAAACAAAAAGAAATTATATTAAACTCAATTTTGAGCATTTGTTTATTTTTAAAATTAAAAGTTCAGACAGATGGTAGAAAAGATGTTATTTCAAAATGGAAGCTTTAAGCTATATATGCTACTTTTTAATTTATATATTTTTGAGAATGTTCAAGTGAAATATTTAATATGATTAAGGAGATGTCAGTCAACATGAAAATGCAATTTGATCTGGACAGAAAAATACATAAGTTTAGTTCTAAAACTTTCAGAAGAAGATATGAAATGAATCTAGGGTTTACTAAAATTGACTTGGCCTTTAATGCCTGAAGTTTCTAAATATAAATTACATCTTTCCCAAGGACTTTTTCATCTATGTCATTCTTTCCTCACATTTATTAATGGATTATGGATCTTATAAGGGTGAATTTCAAATATTTGGTAAAATATATTTTATGTCATTCATATTCACTTCATTTTTCTGTGAAAAGAAGTGTTTAGGGGAGGTGGTTAATATAGATTTTAAATAAAATTAATTACAAGAGAAAAATGTTTGTTAAAAATTACAATTCATGGAAGATATGGTATAAAAATTGAATATGCGTTTATTCATGATAGTGTTTAAATGCATTTATAGAAATCTTTTCAAATGCAGATTGATAGTAAAGATTCTACCTAGCAATAAAAAGGTTTCTTTCCTGTGTTGTCCTAATTCTGCTGGTAAACAACCTATCATCAAATACATTGCTGTTTTCTAAACGTTGAGCAAGTTTTGGCAAGCTTTGTGATCCCCTTGAGTCATAATTGCTATGCTAATTTTTTTAAAATATTTAGTAGTATTGCAAATCCCAAATTTGTGGTATCTCAGTTTCAGGCTTTATCTTTCACATCTTATTTTTGGCTCAGCCATCATCAAACACAAATATCTCTGTTCCAAAGGCTGATTAGTTGACTCAGATGCTCCTTAACAGCCCTATGGCCATTTAAAATCAGTTTATAATAAATATACTTTTTCATTTTTCATTCCAATTAAGAACTGACTCCCATACATCTGTGTTTTCTGGAAAATATAACATATTTTGAAAACAAGAATCAAGTTCATCTCCCTGTTTGTACTAGCAGCCAACTCAGAGTCTATGCCATGCCACAGACATGCACTGGAAAACTACACATTCCCAGAAGGCTATTTAAAGTGTTTAAAAAAGCAAATCTTTTAAAGCAATATTTTCCAGGCGTGTTTTCATCACTATGAAATTTATTCTTTCCCTGATAGTGATAACTTCATCCGATCTGCACAAACATGGAGAGATATGGGTAGTTCCCAATACGGATCACGTGTGTACAAGATTTTTCTTTGTGTGAGTACAAAGCTTCTTTTAACATTCAACATCTGTCCATTCTAGGCCTTTTTCCCCATGTTCCCTCCAATAGTTGTAAATGAAGTAGATAAAAGATGTTTCTTCCTAATTCTTTAAAGTATCACTTCATTTTTTATTTATCTCTGTACTTATTTTTGTTAGGAAATGTATGTATAAGTTAGTGACAAAGGTTTAGTAAATGTTTAGTTATAGAATAAATGAATGGAGTTACTGATTTTTCCCACTCTATAGCATTACCTCATGTTACAGTAAGTCTATCCATGTATCGTAAAATATCTCTTCTATTTGGGTGTGTTTTAAAGCTGAGGAATTCATTAAAGGCTTCCTGTCTATGATGTGAGCGTTTCCCCTCTCACCTATGACTTGTAATTATATATCGGCATAGATTTCAGCCCTGCAAAGAGAGTCATGCAGACCAGTGGAGGAGCACGCTGACTTCAGATTGACAAGCGCTGGGGGTTTCAGTGATCAGGATTGCTTTATCCATGCAAACCCTTAATGCAGGCGAGTTCTCATAAGGAGAAAAACCCTGGAGGTTGTTGTGGTGTCACCACTAAGTGGAGGCCCACTTGTGACAGGAGTTTGGGTACCGCAGGCATTGCGGTACATTGTGCATGCTTTGGCACCAGCCTTGCGTAGGATGGTCTGGGAGCAGCTGCAGAAACAGAAACAGCCCTTTCCTTTATACCTCCAGCAAGAGGGAAGCTGCTAACGTGCCTTGGTGGGCCAGGTGCTGGCTGAAGTCCCCTTTGGGTCCTAGTGGGTTATTCAACCTCAGGATTTTGATGACAATGGCAGCCCTACCACCCTTCACTCTTTATAGAGTTTAGGATCTGCATATAACAGTGAAGTGCAGCAGAGCATTTTAATAGGAAACATGTTAACATATGGAATAAACACTCTTGATTATTGAATGAAACAGAGTTTTGGATGGTTTTAGGTAGATTAATCAAACACTAATTTGATTTTATTTTCTGTACTCTTTTTTTAGTTATGAAGATGGTCAAGTGGGTGATACAAGTATAAATACACAGGAACCAAGCATTCATAAAGAGATTCTTCGAGTCATTGGCAATCAAACTGCTACTGGTTAAAAGGACCACTCTTATTTAATTGATGTGATTTGGAAGCCTTCCTCGGTCTCAAAGCTGGATTTTGAACTGAAGAAGATGCAAAAAACTAATTTATTATTATTATTCTAAGCAAATTAACCCTTTGAATACTTACTGTTTTCTTACTTAGTATTTCTTATCTCATCAAAATACCTGAGATGGTATGAATTAGCAACTGTAGGGGTGCAAAGTCTATTAATATACTACAACTAATAATAATTAAACAGGTATTTGGGTTGCTCACAATAAACAGACTTTAAAAAGGAGTTTTGTGCTGATATTTTTATATTAAACTTCAATTGGAGGTTTTAGTACTGTATACTGGTATTTTAAATTTAGAATGACTTAATTATAAGCAAGAGAGAAGATTTTATAGCAGAGCACCTATATTACGCAGGATACTTTGCAATAAGTAAAATATTCCATATTTAAACACAATAAAAGGTTGTCTGGAACATGTCAAATTAAAGAGATTGGTTACCTGCAGCTATCTTTGATTATTTTACACAGATGCAGCTAGGATTTAGAGTCAAAGGTTAAAACGACAATATCTTTTTGATTTAATGAGTGGAAACAAAGCAAAAAGTACTGACTCTGATGGTGTATGTTTAGTTTTCTTTATCTTCTCTGGAAACACTGTCTTATCCATTAAGTAGCTCAGTTGCATTTTTTAATTATACAAGCCTAGCAAACACCCGGAAATCCTGAAGCTGTTAACTTCCTTTTTACAAATTTGTTTTTTATATACTAGATTTTACAGTTTCTTTAGATCAACAAGGTTCTTTAATATTTTCATCTTAACTTCAGTGAGACTGCTCTGTGGTTAAATTTAGCCACATATTTAAAAGTACCTGCTGAATTAGGGCTTTTACATGACTGAGTTGATTGTTCATACATCAGAAAATACAAACAAATGCAAAATTTTACTGATTTTTCTCTTGGTGAAATATTTTTATTAATTTATTCCTAAGGGAAAACAAATCAAATCAAATCTTTCTGTCCTTTAAACTAACAACTGTTTTTTCCAAGTGAGCATGATGGCAACACCAGTCTCCAAGGCATAAATCACACCCTTAAATATGGAGAGCAGTTCAACTTACTTACACATCTGTGCAATTATTGCAGGCCATCTCAGAAAGCAAAAATAGACTGAATCCTCTATTATGTTATTTTCATAATAAAGATACTGAAGAGCCAAATAACAGCACAACAGAGCACAGGCCAGTGTTTGTTTCTTTTAAACAGAACTGCATTAGATATGCAGTAATGGGTGATTCTTTCTTTCTGCACTCCCTTATTCCTTGCTGTAATTGAAGTGCCCTGCAAGTAAAATAGTGTTATTGGGCCTAGGAGCACATACTTGGAGATGTATTTTAGCATTCCAGACTTATTTGCTGGGGACCTCAGTTTTTCTGGGTTCACATCCAGACTTGTAAACCCAATCCTGTTTGCAAATCCCCATTTTGCTATTGAATTTGTGTTGACTTTCACCCCCATTTGGTGGACCCCTAACTTGAGTACCACTACTCTAATTGTTATCTTTTGTGTTGGGACACAGGTTAACTTCTTGAAACAAAGAGGATTCCTGAAATTTATCTATCATCTACGTAAGGACTGCCTTAGGTTGTGTAACTGCACAAAATCAGAAGTGAAGCTGAAACCTTGGAATGACCATCTCTCCATAATTTGTCCTGCCATATGTGTCTGAATCACTATGTTTTGCAGAACAGAAAGAAACTAGGAAGCAAGTCCACAAAGATATCCTACATTAACTTGCTGGGCTGATAGTCCACCACTCTGGGAGGCTTCCTCAAAAAACTAGGAGAAAAGAAAGATGACCATGAGTGAACTGGAGAAGCCAAGTTAGCAGTCATCTTCCCTGTCCCCTCAAGCTGCAGCAGGGTCACAAGTGAGCACCTTGAAGGAAGAAACCTGGAATGTAGCTATGGCAGCGAGTCAGCCTTGGTTTGCACAGTGGTGTCATGATACTGGCCATGCATGGTGCCATCATAAGTACAACTACTGGAAAGAGGAGGGAAAATACATCTCTGCCAAATTTTAAGACTGCTCCAAGGATTGATTTAAATGGATGAGCAGAAGGAAAGGACAGCATGGAGGAAAGCAGGGCTCTCAGGTATACGGGGAGGCCTTGCTGTTGTAAGGTGCTCACTTCAGGTCCCACCCGGTGCATGGCAGGAAAAGGGACTTGGAGAACAAAGCTGCAGCATGGGGAGAGCACAGCACACAGGCAGCACCATGCCTGGGGCAGCTGGGCCACCTGGGGAGGTGTTACGGTGTAGGGGACAGTGCAAGGACACAAGCCCAGTGTTACACAGAAACAGCAATGGAATTAAACCAAAATTCACTTGCTACGCAGTAACTCAGTCACTTTTTTTCTTTAGCCAAAATATTAACAGGAAACTTCTTCTAAGGTGTTATATTATCTGCAGGTGAACATGAGTCTTCAGATCGTTTCTTTAACAAAGTATTAGTTCTCATCATTTTTAAAAGGTGAAGGGAAAGAGAGAGGTTCTTTGGAGGTCTGTTACTCAAAAATAAATAGCCCTTCTATAGCAAACTTCAAAACTGAAGCAAAGACTTTATCACCAAGAACTGGAATGAAAAAGCCCAAGGAGGAGGTTTTCTTTGAAGGATTTTTCCCTAGTGGTTTTATCCAAGGATGGAAGTTGCATATTGCCAAATTCTTCCAAATACTTATATTCGCATGGATTCCAGGGGATGAAAAATAAAAAAACAGGCTCATCTGAGCAAAGGCCCTGTGTTATCTGTAAAGCCTTTGCATTTCCCTTCCTCTGTTATCATGCACACGTATTGGTGATAGAGCAATCTTTATAACTCCTGCAGTAAAGATGTAGGCTTTTCACAAACAGCTTTTAATCACAGAGAGAAAATAGAGCCCCAGGCTCTACTACCTTTCTTGGTAGAAATCTCCATGAAGCCATAGCTATCTAGCTGTGACCATGTCCAGCACGGAGCAACTGAGAGAATTCTTGGGAAAGAACTTTCTAACTTCTTCCTACATTCCACAACAAATTACAAGCCCTCAAATGGGAAAGGTTTGACAGAAAAATTATGTTAATACCTTAATTATTGTACCCTAATTATAAATTACCATATTTATATTTCTATGAGTATTTTAAACATTGAGAAAGGAATCAAAAAAGATGCTTTTAAACCTTTCTTGAAATTCAGGCAGATATTTAGCATTCAAGGGGTTAAGCAATTTGAGTTATCTTCTGTGTTATGAATCAGCATAGCTCTATTTTCTTCAGCAGTGCTACACTGCTTTGATTACCTGAGTCTTTGGCTCTGTATTACTTACCATAAAATGGCCAGTTTGTGTAATATTCTGCTTAATATTTTACAGGAACTAGTCAATGACACTGGAATTGTTTATGCTTGTATTTTTCTCTAAAGCCCTTGAAAAACTGTTATTGATGCTGTATAATTTTAATATTATAGCTTTTGGTACTAAAAATGCATCTGATGAATAATGCTAAGATTATGCTTTTGTTGTTAATACAAATATAAGATCACTCCAAATGAAGACTTTGTGCTTAGATCAATTATACTTTGCTTACAAACCACTTCCTACTGTGGAAATAATTAGCATACGTCCAACATGGATGAGTACAAAGTGCAAAAAAAAGGGACAACTGAATGAAGAGATTCATGATTTAAAAAGAAACACTAAAAAAAAAAACCCTAAACAAATATAAAACCAGTATCTAGTTACTTAAGCATTATATTAATTTAGATGGATTTCTTCTTGGCTCTAGAAAATGTAAGTCAAATACAAAGAATACTTGTCATGACTGGCAGGGAAGTAACTCTACAGGAGCAAAAGCACTCTGTAATCTTAACATTTTTACAACATATAGGTTTGGGGTCTGATCCTGCATTGTGCTGAACACCCATCGGAGGTGCTGAGGGTTAGGCCCTTGAACAACCATTAAGTGTTTTTTGTACTAGTCATTCCTCACTCTCATGGTAAGTTTTTTAAAAGCCTCTGAGGCAAAGGCCCATTGCAGATGGGATCAGCATGCAGTTGCCTGTGCATTGCCTAGCCGGTATGCCTAGGCAGGATCTAGCAGGACTGAGCTTCTTGGCTGTGTGAGGGTGGGACGACAGCTGTGGTGGTGAAGGTGAGGGGAAGAAGGGGCTGGGAGGGCCCTGGCAGACAGGGCCGAGCCTTGCCACGCTCCTGCAGGCACCACGCGGCCCCTCCGCTGGCTGCCGCCACTGCGGGAAGTGTGCCAGGAGCACTGCAGTGACCTGGCTGGCACTGGCCACATTTCCACTTGTCTCTTGGGGTGCTTAGGGTTCTGCGATGCTTTATGTTCAAAATCGAGGTGTTAATTTGGTGTCCTGCACAATTTCTTCGTTACAAACACTACCTCAAGGTGAAAGATGAGCCTGTTGACTAAACTAAGCAAGGTTTTTTGTTTGGAGAGCAGTTAAAATATGTGTAGGGCTGAAAGTTGTTCAAAAAGTATCTTGAGTCTAGTCAGACAGGGCTGTAATAATAATCAAATTTGTTCCTTAAAGCACTCAGGAGTGGAGGGAAACTTGTGCTACAGAATGGGATAAATAAAAATGGGAAGATTTATTTGAAACAAAGCAGTGTTCTGCAAGCACAGTGTCATATAAAATGCACAAGAATGTCACCAGTAGTTTGAATTTCTGGATTTGGTTTTGGAAACTTTAGGTCTGAAAGTGCTGAGGTCCTTTGTCTTTCCTTGGATGGCAGTTTCTTACTCTGCTCATGGGCTGAAGCAACAGCCATGGACAAGAGCAGATGGAATAAAATACGTTGAGCTGCTGTTTCGTGTGACAAACGTAATATTTGATTGTGTGTTCCTGTTAAGTTTTTGTCTGCCACAGAATGGCTATGATGTAAATTACTACCCATTGCACTTTGCATTGGGATTTTGTATACAGTATGACATACTAGGTATAAGACTTTTGTAAGGAAAAAAAAGAATTCAGGTAGTTTTTAGATTAACATATCTAGTATGTGAAAACCCTGTTGAAGAATAGATTACATTAAACATTTACCAGCAAGTCAGTAAAAATAGCCCTTATACACAGACATTCAATATAATTTAATGTTCTAAAAATAATTTTTAAATTTACCCAGTATGTATTGTATCTTTGAATTTTAAGAAGCAGCCATTCCTTTATGTAAACATAAAATATGCCTATGTTTCTTTTAACTCTACAGTCTTTTTTTCTCCAAATAAATTTCTTAAATTTTTGTGCACAAGACAGTACTGCAGCCTGCTATTTAGCCTATGGTGCCTTAGAGTTACTACAAATATTTAACAAAATATACATAATGTAAATACTGCCAGAAGATCACTAAGGCCAAATATTTTCTCTATTCACTTTTTACTGCACTTGCTTTCTATTGCTATTTAAGCCTCTTTTATCCAGCTTTGTAACAGTTATAATGTTGTAGCCAATGTAAACGTTTACTTTCAATAAATCAGAATTTGTTCAACAAATACTGTGCATTTGGGCAGTATTTTGAGAACTCTGTTCGAAGTTAAAACAGTCATCTAAGAATTAAACTGAGTCTGAAGCAGTTTCTTGACTTTTGCTAGTCTCAACATCTAAAGGTTATGCCATGCTTTTACACATATTATTGGAGTAAAATTTTTCTGCAGTGACCTTTTTAAAAACACTTAGATGAACCATAAAACCAGCTTTCCATGCTGTTTTTATCTGAATGGGTTACATGACTGGTTCAAAATAGAGATACTGGAATTAAAGCAGTATTTTGCATGTACAGTATCCTATAAAATGCATAAGAATGTTTCAAGATGCATTTTATAATTGCTTTTAAAGAAGTCCTCTGTCTTTCTTTTTCTGTAGAACTGGTTTTGTCATGAAAACATAGCAAATATATGAAGAACCATGTAATACTTTAATATGGGTATGCACATCTGCAGCTCATAAAATATGCAGACATTTGTGGGACTGGTTATTAATTCAGTGAGTGTACTATTTTTTTCACTGCCTATGAGCTCATTTTAATTATATGGGTGGATATTAACTTGTATCTTTTGAAAGTTTTAGCTTTTGCTTTGTTAAATTTATTATTTTGTTTATTGCAGATTTTGGATTAGAAAAGTTAAAGTGATACTATTATTTTGAATGCTGATAAGTATTTTACACAAATATAACTATGGGAGAGAGGAAAAAATACATCGTTGATACCCTAAATGACTGATAATTTGCCTTTGATTGGAGTCTACAAGCTGGAGCTTGAATTCTGTAATGGAAGAGATATTCCATATTTTGGAGACCTTAAGGTTGGAAGAAACAGTGACTTCCAAGCTTGCAAGCCAAGAGTTGAATCAGTGATGAAATCTCAGACTCCACTAAAATCAGTACTCACAGATGGCAGGAGGGACAGGATTCGTACCAGCTTTGGCTTAACTGCTACTCCATTTCCAAGTTGCTGCATTGCAAGCTCTCTGAATATGCATCAATAGTCAATTTTCCATTGAGAAAGTTTATGGCATATTGTATTCACCTGTTGAACAGTTCAATGTGGGTCCCAAGAGATTAATAATCCAAATGTTAATTGACAGCAATACAAAATTATTGCAATGGAGCAGAGCTGCTTTCAAATGCACACATTGCCTTTTTGACGGGAGGAAGAGCAGAAAATCTGCTAAGAAAAGATCTTATGGCCGTTGGAAAGAGTATGTGCTGTATTCATTAAACTGTGTTTGTACACTTGGCCAACTTCTTTTTTGCGAATTACTGTGCAGTGCAGATTGCAGCAAATAATTTTGCACAGGTCACACAGCTGAGGGCCCCTCCAAGAGAGATTTGTCCACCTGAAATATAGGAAGGCTGCTTAAATAGAGCTGCAGTAAATGAATGAAGCCAATAGTAGCTGAGGGCCACAACTTTGCTATGCCCCAGCTCTCAGCACAGTGCAAGCTTTTTAGTTACTAGAGAGAAGAAATCTTAAGGAATATAACAAAGGCTTACTTTAGGGCTCAGTGCCTTGCAAAAGCCTAGTGTCAAAACAGGTGAAAAAGAAGAACAGCATGTGAAAAAAAAACCAGTAGATTTTAAATTGGCATTTTTTATTAGCCCACATAATAGCTCCCTCAGGATGATTTTCTTAAATGTGGCAAACATTTTCCATTCACGTTTGAGGGAGAGAAGTGTAATTCAACACAAGGAAATTGAAGCCTCTGAACGGGGCATAAGACCCTTTTAGTAGCAGCACTGAATGTAGCGAGCCCCTGTACAAGGCATCAGCTATTGGATTTCAGCCAGAAAACTGGCATTTTGCAAAATGCTGAAGCAGTGGGAATAACACTAGCAGCAGGAACAGAGACTGCTGCAGAAGCAAGAGCAGCACAAGTCTCAAGAGATCATGTCTGGAAAAAAATACAGGAACTCCTGGCTTAAGGTTTGCTCAACAAAAGCCAGAGCTTATCATCAGCAAAGCAATTCTAATTTGTAACTTTTAAAGAGAAAGCTTTCCATTGTTTGGGAGAAATGAGGAAAAAAATGTTAGTTTTCTTTAACCTGTTGTCCTGTAGCTGTATAGCTCAGTCTAATAGCATGCTTGGGGCAATATCCCACTGTACTTGCATGTAGCAGGCTTACTTACAGCAGTAGCAACTTTCTTATAGATCTTGGGCAGAATGAAGAATGGCTCAGTTAGCTGACATTTCCTTGGAGCCTGTCTCATATTTTATTTACATATTCTGATGGAGTCTGTAGAGGTAAAACAGTCCAGAAAGGGAATAGGTGGCTGATATTTTCCCTGTTGGTTTTCAACTCTGATCAGATTATTCTTCCCATGTGAGCTGTTGAACAAACAATTTTTCTGACTGTTTAAGAAAAAAATCTTGTTCCCTCCTTCTCTCCTAGACAAATAGCTTGGGGTTTGGGAGGATTTCAGCTCACAATCATCTACCAAGGTTAATTCAGTATGAAGAATTTTGAGGATAAGAGGAGTCAGAGCCCAAGCTAATTTAAATATATATTTAATATATATTTAAATTTAAATATATTTGCATCTATATATATGAATGTAAATAAAAATAGTTCTATTGACTCAAAACTAAGGATCAGGATATCACTATTTACAACACTCTTGACAAATGCAGTGTGTTATAAATACAGAGTTTTTAACAACTACCCTATTGTGATAGCTTTTGGTAGATCTGATTTGTGGTCTTTTTGGCAACGACATGTTTTGCTAGAGGCTTTTAAATTCTTGCCCATGGGGAATTTCAAGGGGCCAGTCATGTATCCTCTGTACGTGTTACCACATAGCTGGCATGTTGCTCTTCATGCGATATTCCATCTGTGTGAAATTGTATTATTCCACTATTTGCCTCTTTATTATCTTCTGCAAACTTAGATTTCATGCTTGCCATGCTAATCAGTAGGACATAAATATCAAAAAGTTCAAATCTGTTCTGTGCTTGCTGAACTGCTCATACTTGTAACATGGGTTTTTTCTGCTTGAAAAGCATCTTGATTTATGGCTATTGTTTGTGAAGGAAACACCAAGGTTTCCCTTACTACCTTATCTTTTAGTATCACCCTTTCTTCAGGTTCCTTCAGATACTGTATGCTTTGGACCTTTGCATCATTTTTTTCAGCCACATCTCTTGACAGTACCAGTAGCATTTGGCCCATTTTATGCCCCAGTTACAAAGGTCCTTGGGTGGCTGCTAAACAACTTGCTAAACCTGAGCTATGACACTTCTCTCTCTGACAGGCTGGCTTATCTTTTTTGTCCTTTTTTTTTTCTTTTTTTTCTTTTTTCTTTTTTTCTTTTTTTCTTTTTTTTTTTTTTTTTTTTTAAGTCTCCAGTAGTCTCTTCCACTACCAAAAAGTTATATAAAAAAGAGAGGATTTGTTGGGGGGATGACCATTTTGCTGTTTGTTATGTTGTTCAATGACTTCATGTTCTGTGTAGCTATGCTAATGTGACCTGAATTTCTAATCCAGTGCAGTTCTCTTCCCTCTTTTGCTCACACTACTAGCCTTTAGAAAAGCATCAAATATTAGCATTAAAATACAATACTGAGGATATTTCAGTTAAAATGCAAAAATGAGTGGCCACAAATAATAAAAAAGTATTGAAATTACAGTCCTGCAATATGAAAAGCATGTGTACAAACCATTAACTTATACATGAGAACAAGAATGTGTGGCTGAAAGAGTATGCCGAGAAGGATGCTGTTAAAAGCTAAGGTGCTTTATATACACAATTTTCTCTCATAATTTCCTTTCAGCTAAGCAAAATTGGCAGTGTAAATTTAAAATGCTCCCAACCTGTAGTTCTGGCTATGTCTTTAAATAGGGTTCAGGTTGGATTGCTGGTCTTTCCTTCCCAGATTCTTCTTTTCCTGTATTATTATTAGGAAAGCTTACTGGGGTCTTAGTTACTTTAAGGAATGTTATTGATCTCCTAGATTAATCTGCTTGAACCATAAATTGGTTTGAAATGGGCTTTTTCATCAATAAGCTACCACATGCATTTACTTGCTTTCCAAAGAGATTTTTTACGTTTGTAAACCCCAAGTCCATTTACTTGAATCAAATTTTTCCTGAGAGGATTGAAAGATTTGATGGCATGTGTGTATGAGATTTATTATGAAAGTTTTTACTTGTTTCTTTGTAAGTGGAGTTTCCATGGCCTGGGCAGCAGATGCTTTAGTGTAGTGCTACAATTTATGAATTGGTCCAAATGAGGACTGCTTTTGTTTTTTGCTTTTAGTGTATCATTGATGCATTGGATAGAGCTAAAAATTCTGGCTGTTCTGATATAATTCTATTATCTGTAAATGATGTCCCTTTGTGTAAACTGTTCCTTTACATTGACTGCTCTGTGGATCTTTATTCACATATATTCTTGACAACTCTAGTATGCATGAATGCAAAGAAAGAAACAAAGCTACAGTAAAGATGTGGTTCATGGTCCATACTGACTCCTGAACTGTGCCTGGAAATTGTGTGGGAGTTTATGTAGGATAAAATTGTGCAAGGGATTGCTCTAGCAGTTTTACAAGCCGTACAGTCACGTTCCATGCCCAGCAATGTTCTCAAGCCTGTTCAATTTGTTTGTATAGGCACAGCCATCCTGGTCAAACTCAGGAGGTTTGTTTCTCTAGACCTAGATCTTTGCCTGCTCTGTAGCGGTAAAGCTATTCCTCGATGGAAGATTACATTTCTAAGGCACTGCTGTGCTTGCTTTTCACTTTGTACAGTCTCCTGTGGGGAAAGCAAATGCAAAATGGATGAAGGGTGCTATTATCTTGATTTGTAGCATTATTCCTACATCCTGAGTAAGTACAAGTGATTCCACAGCATTCAAGTCAATTATGATTCAGGCCTCTATAAAGACATATCAACAATAATTACCCTTGTTTTCTTTAACTATACATACATACACACACATGCATATATCCTTTTTAATTTTGATTGGCACGTTGGTGTTTGAATACAGGAAAGTGGGGACCATTCGTTTATATATGCAGAGATTGTCTAAACTTGCAAAGATGGCTGAGCGAGTAGAGCTCAGTCATGAATGACAATTTATTCCAGTGCTCTGCTGAACAGAGACTACTGAATCCTGTGGGTGGTTTTATAAAAAAATGTGAGCCAATGTCTATTGGAAAGTTAAGTCTGTGTGATCAGAACAGATTCAAAACCAAGCTTCTTGAGGTGCAAGGCTTGTGGTTTAACATATTCTATCCTACCAGCCCCAAAACAAGGATTTGATTAAATACTTGTACTTGCTCTTTTTTTTTCTTTTTTTTTCCTCCAGAAACTTTCTCTGGGCAAATAACTATAACCAAAAACTTTTCTAACTGTAAAAGCCATTGCCAGTTAATCACAGCTGTGTCAGTTTAAAGATGTGATTTCCACAACTTAGTCCTTTAGATTTATGGTGCTCTATGATTTTTATTTTTCCCCACATTATGAATGCCTCATTTCTCTTGAGGGCCATAAAAACTTGAAAGGTATAGTAGCAATATGCAACACAGACTTCCTTGCACCCTCTTGCTGGTTTGCATAAAACCTGAATTGAGGTACTCATTTCCTGCAGTGATTAATCAACACAATGTGATCACTTGATGAAAGTCATGCTATAGTAGTTAGATATTTTGAAGAGGGTGTCATGGTTTGACCCCAGCCAGCAACTAAGCACCACGCGGCTGCTCACCCCTCCCCCCTCCCAGTGGGATGGGGAGGAGGATGGGGAAAAAAAGTAAATAACTTGTTGAGATAAGAACAGTTTAATAACTAAAGTAAAACAAAATATAATAATAACTAATAATCATAATATAATAATATTAATAATAATAGTAATGAAAAGGAATATAACAAAAAAAAGAGAGAAATAAAACCCAAGAAAAGACAAGTGATGCACAATGCAATTGCTCACCACCCGCTGACCGATGCCCCAGCAGCGATCCGCCCCTCCCGGCCAGCTCCCCCCTGTTTATATACTGGGCATGACGTTCCATGGTATGGAATACCCCTTTGGCTAGTTCAGGTCAGCTGCCCCGGCTCTGCTCCCTCCCAGCTTCTTGCACACCTGCTTGCTGGCAGAGCATGGGAAACTGAAAAGTCCTTGGCTTAAGATAAGTGCTACTTAGTAACAACTAAAACCTCAGAGTGTTATCAACATCATTCTCACACTAAATCCAAAACACAGCACTGTACCAGCTACTAAGAATAAAATTAACTCTGTTCCAGCCAAAATCAGGACAGAGGGACATTGGGGTTTTTTTTTGTTTCACTGAGCCCTTTCAGCAGTAAGTGAAATTTATTCTTTCCTTTTTCTGCTGGTTTGAGCTCATATCTCTATCTTTACTTTTGATTTGATTTCTTTAGGTCAGGATGTCGGGCCAATCACCTAAGGGCTACTTAACTGAGGAAGCAATTTTACTTATAGGATTGTTCCTACAGCGTCCACACTGGACCAGACTGCTGGTATGAGAAAGCCTCCGTGAGAACTGCTTTTCCAAGCTGTTTTTTTGGTGGGCAGTTTGCTTCCTGCAGGGTGCACCAGAGAGAGTGCCTGGAAATTTGGCCATTGCTGCAGATTCCCTCTGAACCGAGGGCTATCTTCAGTCACACCTGAGCCGCAGGGACTTTCACCTTCTCTTATTTGCCCCGCTGTTTTTGCCCTTGCCTCCTGGAGGTTAAAGCTGAACTATTTTTTAATTCATCTCCAGCAGCTCCAAAGACTCTTTTAGGGCAAAGCATGCATTCTTGCTCAAGAAAACAGTTCTGTGCTCACATTTTAAACATTTGCATAAAAGTCATTTTTTCAATGCTGTCTTGGAAGTATACCCCGTCATGGAGAGCACCTACCAGGAAAGATCACCTTGCTATGTCCATATTACCTTTCCTGGGCAATCTCTGTGGGTTGAAAGCCCATCTCCCCACCTTTCCCTGTGTTCACCCTAGACAGTATTGCCTCTGGCTCTTCTTACTTATACTCATATGAGTTTCACATGCAAAGTGGCCATGCCACTGGGGCACAGGCCCTGGCCCAGCATCAGAATAGCTAGCCTTTCTACCAGCTGGGTTTGCTGTGTTACCAGAGAAGTCACCAATCACACATCTTTTGTTCAAATTATTCACCTTCTCCTGTGTAAAAGATGTAAGCTGATAGAAAAGCAGAATGTGTAAACTCCCTGCTGGACTTAGCACAGTAATATGTGATACTTTTGAAATCTAACACTAGTGTTGCACTAGCAAAAGTATAACAGCCTGAGCTTTCAAACACTTCTTGTCAAACTCTCTGCTGACCTCAGCATAATCAGATTTGGATTCTCATCAGTGCTGTGTAAGATGAATGCACTATACCATTTCCTCCATAGTCCCCTGAAATACATGCTGCACATACCAAACTCAAGTCAGAGACTGCCTTCTGCATGTGCATACAGCAGTCCTAAAAGAGATCAGCCTCAAAAACTCAGTCTTTTCCTACAGCCATACATACAGAGTGTCATACATAGAGGGGAATATCACTAAGAAGCTGTGCCTGTGAGAGGGTAGTGTTATGGAAATTACGCATGCCAGCCACCATAACAGGGTTTGACTCTAGGTTTCTGCTGAATTGATAAGCCGAAAGATAGATTCCTCTATAAAAGTACTTTTTATTAATAGTGCTACAGCTTGAGCTGGGTGCCTCCGAAGAGGGATCCTGAACAAAGAAATCCCTGGGCAATTATACCCTTATAATCTAAATTCTCCACCCCTCATGCGACAGTTTGGACCAATAGTAATATTAGGGTCTGGGGTCTTCCCATTCTTCATTGGGTCCTTTCATTGTCTCTAGGTGGGCCGTTTCTTTTCTTATCTCTAAGGTTGCAGCTTCTGCTGACGATTGTAGCTTCCTTATCTTCTGGCTTGAACTGGCTCTGGGGCCTTCTTTTACTTAACTAGGTAAAAGTTCAACATATCTAGGTGAAAGTTCACAGCTTGCGGCCTAAGGCTTCAGCAAATTTAGCTACTAATGCTAAGCAAGTTATGCTAAGCAAGTTCTATATAAGTAGTATACCAAATCGCACAACAGTAGAAACCTCTTTCTGAACACGATGCAGCCCTGTGTCAAAGATGCAGGAACTGACAGTAGCGATTTATCTGGTGCTGAAAACCAGGAGGTGGGATTTGGGTTCTTCCCTCTGTTCCAAGAACCTCTTTTCCATCACCTTTCACATGCTGCAGGGCAGTGGTTCTCAATTCATAACTCGCAAAACCATGGTACACCAACACACAACTCCGAAAGAAGATGAGAATATAGACATACAACCATACATGTAATATACACCAAAAAGAACTGAAAGCACAGAGAATGCATATTTTACAATGCCTAAAGCCTTCTTTAGCTTGTAAAAGTAACTAGCACAGTGAAAGCAAGTATTTTCTGGGTTTTGTCATTGGTTGCATGGGCAGAGAGTAGCGAGCTCTTCCTCAATAATACCAACAGTGCAAAAGGCCTTTGACACGGTCCCCCACAACATCCTTCTCTCTAAATTGGAGAGATATGGATTTGATGGGTGGACTGTTCAGTGGATGAGGAATTGGTTGGATGGTCGCATCCAGAGGGTAGTGGTCAACAGCTCGATGTCCAGATGGAGATCAGTGACAAGTGATGTCCCTCAGGGGTCCATATTGGGACCAGTACTGTTTAATATCTTCATCAATGACATAGTGGGATCGAGTGCACCCTCAGCAAGTTTGCAGATGACACCAAGCTGAGTGGTGCAGTTGACATGCCTGAGGGATGGGATGCCATCCAGAGGGACCTGGACAAGCTTGAGAAGTGGGCCCATGTGAACCTCATGAGGTTCATGGAATATTCCTTTGGCCAGTTTGGGTCAGCTGTCCTGGCTGTGTCCCCTCCCAACTTCTTGTGCCCCTCCAGCCTTCTTGCTGGCTGGCCATGAGAAGCTGAAAAATCCTTGACTTAGTATAAACACTACTTAGCAACAACTAAAAACATCAGAGTGTTATCAACATTATTTTCCTACTAAATCCAAAACATAACACTATACCAGCTACTAGGAAGAAAATTAACTCTATCCCAGCTGAAACCAGGACAGATATGCAACAGTAGTAGTTCTCTTCCAAATTTGCTGAGCTGCAGGATTAGATTTGACACTATTTCCTCTTCCTACTAGTGTAGATTTTGGTCATTTGCCTCCATTTTTATTACTCCAATGAATTATGTAAACTGATAATTATCATTATCAGCTGTGTTGAGACATTGAAAAGCATTATCAGATATGGCATTTGGCCACAAGCTCTATGGCCAAAATACATTTAATGTGTAAGCACTTAAGTACAGAGGGTTTTAAGGATCTATAAGCCCTGAGGTTTAGATTTTGACTTTATAAATCTTTGATAGTGCTCATCAAGCACAAATGATTAATACATCTTCTTGGCTGGAGAAGGATAAAATAAATTATCTGTATGAATAACTGAATATTTACTTTTTATGTCTATGAAATGGACAGTTCAAAAACCTGTAATGTTACTTCATCTTCCTTCAGCATTAGCCTAGGGAGATTTGATTATCTTGGAATATGATATGACATTTTTTCCATTTTCTTTCAGTATGAGAATAAGGGTTGTCTTTTCACTGAAATGTCATCTAGAATAGGGCTGCAAGAGGATACCAGTTGAAATTCATGACATGGCTTATAACCCAGACATTTGTATTTTATATGATTTACACTTTAAGAGAATGCTTATTTCACAAGATTTTTATTTTATTTTATTTTACTTGGAAAGAACACTAGCAATGGTCTTTAAAAAATAAAGAAAATAAACTAGATGTATATTGGCATGCCAGTAACTGTTAAATGACTACACATTTGTATATATTAAACACTGGCAAAGAAGAAACAGGTTTTCCCCATGGAAAGACTGGCCCTGAGGTCAGCATGAGAAGTGCACGAGATGCATTTAGCAAATCTGACTTGCCAAAATGTGCTATCATCTCACTAAGTAACTAAAAAATAGTGATGTACAAGAAGATAGCCACTCCCAAGCACTCTCTGGATGGTCTTTGTCCCTATGTTTCCCCTGATTTATCCTTGTTTCTCTCTTTACAGGTACACAGATGAAATGATATGTATTCAAAAGGGGAGGAAAGCTAGACTGCTAGCAAAAGTGGCTAAAACTAAAAATAATCTTTAACTGCTTGGAGCTGTTATACAAGACATAAGAGTAGATATGCCTGTTCATTTTAAACATATGCTTGTCTGGAGCTATTGCAGAGACCACATACATACTTCAGCATATTCCTGAGGACACTAATTTAGCCAGATGCTCTGGATGGCTTGGAGGCAATACAATTAATATATTATTCCCAAACACAATGACTGTGGTATTTTAAATACTTTGTAACTGTATAAATAAGTGAGAAAAAATCCCCAACATATCCTATTTGTCTCTCGTCTTTCTTAATTAGAAATGCTTGCTGCCCTCTAGGATGTCTTCATTGTGGCAATGCTTTGATTGATTGTAAGGTCTTAGTCATTAACAGATATTTCTTTTACTTACATCTTCATCATCGTTAGCCAGCTCACAGCTATGAATGTGTTGACTACATTAAGATTTACTTACAATACTTTAAGGGAAGTATTATTGTTGCCTTTCATTTTAGAGAAAGGGAAACTGAGGCACTGAGCAATGAAATTTCCTCTGGTATAGAGTACTACATGCTGTTCCACAGAAAGCTAGTACATCCAGGCAACAAATGTGATTATTAAGGCAAAGGTGGAGGCAGCAGTAGGCTGGAAGAAGGGACACAGAAGGAACGTGAGGTGGTAAGCTCTTGATTCTGGGCATCTGAATGTCTGATGCAATGAAGTTTGATTTGTGGCTGAGATTCCTGGATGCTGGCACCGTGCAATTAAACAACATAATTAGGTAGTCTAACAAAAACTCCAGTGTGTTCTCCTGCCTCTGGACTGAGCAGCAAGGGAACTTTAGGGATCTCTATTGGAGCATGGACATTTGGGCCAGAGCTCTATCCACCACCTTACCCTTTACAAAGAAAAGGTACCAGCCAGTGTCACGCAGCAGAACAGACCTTTCTGGCACATCACAGAAGAGTGCCCTTCACTAAATTGTGTACTTAAATAATCTTCAAAATGACAGTAAGGTCATCAGTTCTAATTAATCACTTTGTGCCTAAATATTTGGGATATTGAATTTAAAGAAAAATAGGGGAAAGAAACAGAAAAAGCAACAAAGTTGTGGTCTTCTCCCTCCCCCCTTTCTTTCTGATAATGACTGAACCATTTCCTCAGAAAAACAGAGTCAAAATGGCAGGCTCTGCCATGCACAGCAGATAGACCCTGCTACCCTGGGAACTAGCTTAGGTGCCTGGCAATTTTCTTTTTGTGAGGAGGTTTTAGTTGCAGTATATTGCATTACTTAGAAGTCATTGCAAAACACCTTTTCTGGTTATGCAGATAGAGGGAAAAAGAGGTGACAAAATTTTATCTTGAAAAAATATGCTAAGAAGCAGCCGGGCATCTTAATGGAAGCCCTGCAAATGCAGTAAGAGGCCATTTCTTGGACTTCTTTTTTTTCAGCTTAGCTTATAAATCAAAATGGTGTCCTCCTGTCACCTGCACAGCAAGCTCCGCGGAGTACCTGAGCATCATGCTCAGGGTTAGACTGCCTCCAACTACTTCTTCAGCAAGAAAAATTCTGCAGTTCCACCAAAGGTCGAGTGAAATGTTCAAAAGCGCTTGATGTCTAAGAAGCTTAAATTCCATTTTAAAAAACATTTCTTCAGCTTGTTGTGTTTCAGCGGGACTGGATTTCTACATGTTTATCACTTCTGGGCATGAGCATGGGCAGCTGCAGCCAGTTAGGTGCTGATGTACATTACAATATCTGATTTCTTATTGCCCCAGAAATAAGGCTGCACAGGAATGTTTGGTAGAAAAAGCAATTTTATTGGAAAGTGGCAATTGAATAAAGCTTAAGGATGTTTTGTGGTAATGCATTGTCTTCTGTGAATTAATATTAAATAGAGACAAACAGGTAAACTGCTGAGGAGCCTGTATTTCCAAATCTGTGTCTCCTGGGCAGCCAGCCAGCCCCCAGCAGCATTAAGGATCTCTGCTCCTAGAGTGCTCTGTAGCAAAGAAGTCCCAAGGATCCCCAGTGAACCCTGGGACTCCGCCAGGGCATTAGGAAAATGGAAACTCAAGAGGATCTCAGGGTGTGGAGATTCAGTGCCCCAGAACCATATGCCCCAGAGCCCCAGCCCCCAGCCCTGCTACAGCACAGAGCTCTTCATTAAGTCATTGAAACATACCCGCATTTAATGCTTTATTTCAGAATTATTTGTGTCAGATTTTCCAGTCTGGTAGCAATTTTGTAATGCTTATATTTTACTCTAGGAAAGAAAACTTTTCCTCACAGAGCTTAGTGCTGAGTGAAAATTCTGGCTTTCAACCAGAAACTCTTCTTGAATTTGGTAGGTCTCCATAAAAATGTTGCAAATTTGGGCCATCTACAATGCAGCTTGAAGCTTTGGGAAAAGGACATTCAAACGCTGTGATAGCTCTGTTACTTCCGCTCTTATAGCCAGTACTTACATAATCTAAACTTGTGCCTCTGGTAATTAGTACCTGATGGATATCACACTCAAAGTGTTTGTTTTATTTTCCTTCCCTACACTAGTCAGGTCATCAGAAGATCAGCTATACCACAGCCTTCATAAAACAGTTCACATCCCTTCTTTTCATGCCCCAAGAAGTCACATTTTCTTCACATTTTCTGCCCCAAACAGGAGTGCAACTTGATATAATGTAATACCACCCCCAAACCCTGAAGAGGATCATAATTCTAGTTTGTGTTGCATTGTTTGTAGGCAGTTTTCCAGCCTGCACAGAATACATTTCCTTTCCTACTACCTTTGTTTATTTTATAGATATTTTGTTTTTCTGAAAAAAAAAAAGAACTTCGAGTTTACAGCTGTTTTTTCACTCCAGGTTATTTCAACACATGTTAAAAAACAAATGTCTCTGAGCAGAGTGTCTTGGGATATAAGTCTCTGTTACCTCCTCTCACTTAGCCATTCACATTTTGTTTTGTATTCCACTTCCTGTCCTGTACCTGATCTGTTTGTGAGAGCATTAAAAATAAATGGTATTGGTGAGAACTTTTTAAAAAACTTCATTTCAGAGTCACTGGTGTTGGACAAAATTTGTGCAGGTGTAATGCAGAGAGAGGCTTAGTGATATTTACATAATTGCCTAAATGAGTTAGGAGCACTGCAGTGAGATAAAGCTGCTTTTGTAAATTCTGCTAGGAACAAAACTAGCTACTTTTGTAATAGCCTTTAAAGCCTGATCCCTTTTCTTTCTCTAGACATTGTCGTGGTTTAACCCCAGCCAGCAACTAAGCACCACGCAGCCGCTTCCCCCTTCCCCCTCCCAGTGGGGTGAGGAGGAGGAAAGAGGGGAAAAAAAAACAAAAGTAAAACTCGTGGGTTGAGATAAGAACAGTTTAATAACTAAAGTAAAATATAATACTAACAATAGTAATAATGAAATATAATAATAATAATAGTAATGAAAAGGAATATAACAAAAAAGGGGGGAGGAAGGGAAAAACAAACAAACAAACAAACAAAAAAAACCACCAGTGATGCACAATGCAATTGCTCACCACCCGCTGACCGATGCCCAGTTAGTTCCCGAGCCACGATCCGCGCCTCCCGGCCAACTCCCCCCTGTTTATATACTGGGCATGATGTTCCATGGTATGGAATACCCCTTTGGCTAGTTCTGGTCAGCTGCCCCGGCTATGCTCCCTCCCAGCTTCTTGCACACCTGCTTGCTGGCAGAGCATGGGAAGCTGAAAAGTCCTTGGCTTAAGATAAGCGCTACTTAGCAACAACTAAAACCTCAGAGTGTTATCAACATCATTCTCACACTAAATCCAAAACACAGCACTGTACCAGCTACTAAAAAGAAAGTTAACTCTGTTCCAGCCGAAACCAGGACACCAACATACAGATTTACACATTCTCATTAACTACTATCCTCTGTCCTTTAACAGAGAGATATTACTCTCCCATTCCATGGGCTGCTTCCACTCCTCCAGATGTTCACAAACAGGCTATGACTTGGGCCCCATCTGTCAAGATGGGTGTTCAGGACAGGAGAAGCAGCATGTTTGATTGTTGGGCACCAACACTGGCTTGGTTTCGGTCATCATTGCACTCGTCTTGTTCCTTGTGAAACTCACTCTTTGTCGGTTCAGGTCATTCCTGCTGCATTACTTCCTACAACATACAACTCACATCACAGATTATTTTTCCCCCAAGGTTAAATCTCCTTGAGGCACACACTGGGTCTCCCCATCCTTCCGCATTACCCACCAAGTACACCCAGGTCCTTGAGCAAAGACAATCCCATGAATGGCTTTGCCTTTTCCCATGGGAGGAGCAATCCATACCGCCTTCCCCAGCCCCTTCCCCATGTGCACTACGGGGACCTTGTCTCCTCCTACAGTATGTAGGGGTTTTGTTTGGGCAGGACCAGGATGGTTAGCAGATCCCCTGGTGTTAACTAGCCAAGTGGCTTCTGCTAAATTTGTATCCCAGTGCTTCCATGCCCCATTGCCCAATGCTCTCAACATAGTCTTTAACAGTCCATTATATCTCTCACTCTTTCCAGAGGCTTGTGGGTGATAGGGGATGTGATACACCCACTCAATGCCGTGTTTCTTGGCCCAGGAGTTTATGAGGTTATTCCGGAAATGAGTCCCATTATCTGATTCAATTCTTTCTGGGGTACCATGTTGCCACAAAATTTGCCTTTCAAGGCCTAAGATGGTGTTTCGGGCAGTGGCATGGTTTACAGGGTATGTCTCTAGCCAGCCAGTAGTTGCTTCCACCATGGTGAGTATGTAGCGCTTGCCTTGGCGTGTTCGTGGCAGTGGTCCAATGTAGTCAATTTGCCAGGCCTCGCCATATTGAAAACCCAGCCACCGCCCTCTGTTCCAGGGACATTTTACTCTTCTGGCTCGCTTGATTGCAGCACATGTTTCACATTCATGAGTGACCTGTGTGATGGCCTCCATGGTCAGGTCCACCCCTCGATCACGAGCCCATCTGTATGTTGCATCTCTCCCTAGATGTCCTGATGTTTTGTGGGCCCATCGAGCTACAAATAGCTCACCCTTACGCTCCCAGTCCAGGTCCACCTGAGCTACTTCGATTTTGGCAGCCTTGTCTACCTGTTCATTGTTTCGATGTTCTTCAGTGGCACGGCTTTTGGGCATGTGAGCATCTACATGAGGTACCTTTAGAGCCATGTTTTCTACCCGGGCAGCAATGTCCTGTCACAATGCAGCAGCCCAGATGGGTTTACCCCTGCGCTGCCAATTGGTCTTCTTCCACTGCTGTAGCCACCCCCATAGGGCATTAGCCACCATCCAGGAGTCAGTAGAGAGATAGAGTACTGGCCACTTTTCTCGTTCAGCAATCTCTAGGGCTAGTTGGATGGCTTTCACTTCTGCAAACTGACTTGACTCACCCTCTCCTTCAGTGGCCTCAACGACTTGTCGTGTGGGACTCCACACAGCAGCTTTCCACTTCTGATGGTTTCCTACCACACGACAGGATCCATCAGTAAACAAAGCATAACGCCTTTCATCTTCTGATAACTCATTATATGGTGGTGGTGCCTCTTGGGCACGAGCCACCTCCTCAGGCAATGCTCCAAAATCTCTGCCTTCTGGACAGTCCATGATCTCTTCCAGGATTCCTGGGTGGCTGGGTTTCCCCAGTCGAGCTCGTTGCATGATCAGTCATACCCACTTACTCCATGTAGTGCTGGTTGCATGATGTGTAGAGGGGATGTTTCCTTTGAACATCCAGTGTAGCACGGGCAGTCGTGGTGCCAAGAGGAGATATGCTTCTGTACCAACAACTTCTGAAGCAGCTCGAACCCCCTCATATGCTGCTAGTATCTCTTTTTTCAGTTGGGGTGTAGTGGGCTTCTGATCCTCGATACCCCCGGCTCCAAAACCCTAATGGTCGACCTCGGGTTTCTCCTGGTGTTTTCTGCCAGAGGCTCCCTCCAGGTGAGACCATGCTCCCCAGCTGCAGTGTAGAGTACATTTTGCACAGCTGGTCCTGTCCGGACAGGCCCAAGAGCTACTGCATGAGCTATCTCCTGTTTGATATGCTCAAAGGCTTGTTGTTGCTCAAGGCCCCACTCAAAATAGTTCTTCTTTCGGGTTACTGGATAGAGAGGGCTCACAAGCTGACTATAACCTGGAATATGCATTCTCCAGAACCCCCCACAAGGCCTAGGAAAGCTTGTGTTTCCTTCTTGTTAGCTGGTGGAGACATAGTTGCTATCTTGTTGACCACATCCATGGGCATATGATGGTGTCCATCCTGCCATTTTATTCCCAAGAACTGGATCTCCTGTGCAGGTCCCTTGACCTTGCTTTTCTTTATGGCAAAACCAGCTTTCAGAAGAATCTGAATCACTCTTTTTTCCCTTCTCAAACACTTCTTCTGCCTTGTTGCCCCACACGATGATGTCATCGATGTATTGTAGATGTTCAGGGGCATCACCCTGTTCCAGTGCAGTTTGGATTAGTCCATGCCAAATGGTAGGGCTGTGCTTCCACCCCTGGGGCAGTCGATTCCAGGTGTATTGGACACCCCTCCAAGTGAAAGCAAACTGTGGCCTGCACTCTGCTGCCAAAGGAATTGAGAAAAATGCATTGGCAATGATGTCAATTGTAGCATACCACTTGGCTGCCTTTGACTGCAGTTCATACTGGAGCTCTAACATGTCTGGTACAGCAGCACTCAGTGGTGGTGTCACTTTGTTCAGGCCACGATAGTCTACTGTTAACCTCCACCCTCCGTCAGACTTTTGCACTGGCCATATGGGACTATTGAAAGGTGAGTGAGTCTTGCTGATGACTCCCTGGCTCTCCAGTTGATGAATCAGCTCATGGATGGGAGCCAGGGAGTCTCGGTTTGTGCGATATTGCCACCGGTGCACCGTCCTGGTAGCAATTGGCACCTGCTGTTCTTCAACTCGCAGCAATCCCACAACAGAAGGGATCTTCCGAGAGGCCAGGCAGGGTAGATATAGCTGTTTTATCTTCTCTGTGTTCACAGTGGCTACACCAAAAGCCCATGGGTACCCCTTTGGGTCCTTGAAGTACCCTCTCCTGAGGTAGTCTATGCCAAGGATACAAGGGGCCTCTGGGCCGGTCACAATGGGGTGCTTTTCCCACTTGTCCCCTGTTAAGCTCACCTCAGCCTCCAATACAGACAATTCTTGGCATCCCCCTGTCACTCCAGAGATCCAGATGGGTTCTGTGCCCCTATACCCTGATGGCACCAGCATACACTGTGCACCGGTGTCTACCAAAGCCTTATACTTCGGTGGGTCTGATGTGCCAGGCCATCGAATCCACACAGTCCAGTATACCCGGTCATCCCTTTCCTCCTCCTGGCCGAAGGCAGGGACCCTCTATTCCTGTTCCTGGTCGGAGTATTCACTGTCTGACCCTTGCAGTGCCAGACCAGAAGTCCCCTCACCAGAATCAAGGGAGGCAATTTCAGTCTTTCTTCTATGTCTGGGAGATCGCTGATTGCCTTCTTGTGTCTCTACAGCAACTATGCTGACAGCCTTCTTGGGTGACCCCTTCTTAACAGCTGTCTTTCCTCTCAGTTCACGTACACGGGCTTCCAGCTTAAAGGTGGGTTCACCATCCCACTTCCTCATGTCCTCCCCCTGGTCACGCAGGAAGAACCAGAGTGCACCACGCGGCATGCGCCTGGGGCTCCCTTTCCCTCTGACCGGGGCAGGAGGGGACTGACTTCTTGGGGCACCCCTAACAGCCAAGGTGCTGTTCCGTAGGGATGAGGAGGGACAGAGATTTTCTTCAAAGTTTCAGAGTCAGGAAGACACTTTCTCCACAGTTGGTGTATCCATATCTGGGCAATACATTGCTGCCAAGCTGTTAGAATATGACGCTGGGGCACTTTGAATCACCTTCCTCCCCATGGCCCATGTGCACAGGACATCCTCTGGATCTTTGGAGACCTCATCATCATCTAGATGACTGTAGATGACTTCCAGCACTGCTAATTCTCTCAGGTATTGGATGCCTTCATCTGCAGTAGTCCACTTTCCTGGGGAGTTTACAAGATCTTCCTTGAATGGATATCTTGCCCTCACACTTGAGAGGAGTCGTCTCCAGAGACTGCAAATTGCTGCCTCTTTTCCAATTCCTCTCTCAATCCCCCGGTTTCTAGCAAGAGATCCCAGCTGTTGGGCTTCCTTGCCTTCCAATTGCTGACTGTCGGCCCCGCTATCCCAGCATCGGAGCAGCCAGGCAGCAATCCGCTCACCTGGCTGGCGGCTGTAATCTTTCCGCATGTCTCAAAGTTCTGATGAGGTCAGGGACCGGGTAGTTTCTGCTTCCTGTCTGAGTTCTCTCATTCCTTCCTCCCATTTCTTTGTCGAAGGACCGGCTTCTTGATCAAACCTTTCCTCTTCTTCCTCCTCCCTTACTAATCGAGGGTATGGACCCGTTGTTCTCCTTGTCCACTGTTTCTTTTTCCCTACTGGGGCAATTACTGTAGTTGTTGTTGTTTGGGTGCCTATCTATCTCAACCATGGCGTTCTCAGATGCAGTTTGGGTCCCTGCCTCAACCGTAATCCTCTGAGAATACTGAACTGTGGCTCGATAGGCACAGGCCAGGCCCCAGTACAGTGCTAGAAGCCGTTGGTTTTCATTGGGGTAGGCAAGGCACCCTTCTATCAGGTGGCGCTGTTACTGTAAATTTGGTCGCAAAAGAACCCTCTAAGACTTAATTTGAAGTTTTAGAAGGTAGGCATTCTTTATTACAGCGCCGGATGCACGGGGGATCACTCCGCCCAACATGCATGCCTTTGTCTCAGCAAGCACTCTTATATTTCCACGAGATTATATATATGCATTGTACTTCTCAGAAATCTTCTACATATTCATTCTATTTCCTGTAACTAATTATCATATTTACATAGTTATTACGCGTGCATGTTGAGTCGGTGAGGGTCTTTCTGGTGGTCTTTAAGGGTCGTAGAGACCCCTACTGGCATTTTCATGGTTGTCCTCTGGATGAACTCTTGGTCCTTTATTCCTTATTTGGTACTCCTCGTGCACGCTTGCTAAATCTTGAACAACCTCCTGTAGGTTGGATGACCTAATTTCTCATGCTTCAGGTTTCTCATTCCTACCTTAATGGCCTCATTGTTTTTAGCATTTTCATTGTTTTCAAACATTTCACAACTAACATATTTCACCTTGTTTCTGACATTAAATTAAAGTTCATAACTAAAGGTATCAGCACGTCAGTTTGCCAGGGTTGCTTGCCTGTTCAGGTGTAAAGTCCCAGGCTATGGGAGGTGATAACTGCCCTAGGAATCTGCCCAAATCCTTCCACACACCCTGCCACCCAGGGACCGGCCGCCTCAGGGCACATTTCAGTATTGCTTCACTCAATAGTTGTCTTCTCTTACACCAGGACAAGACCAGATTCCACAAAACCCATAATATGCCAATAGTATTAATTAATAGTATTAAACAGCTCACATCATAAGGGTGAACAAGGACCTTGGGAGCTTGCATAATAAAACCATCCACATCAATCCTGGGTAGGGAGAGGGAGATGTATTCCCTCATCTTCTCCACAAGATAGCTCCCGCAGCACAGCAAGGCCATCAATGCCAGGGCAAAGCACATAGCCATTGTTTGTACCAGCAAGTTCCCAAGTTCCTTCATCCTTCCCACAAGATAGCTCCCCCAGCACAGCAAGGCCATCAATGCCAGGGCAAAGCACAGAGCCATTGTTTCTATTAACATGTTCCCAAGCTCAGCAAAATGAAGAGATAAGCAGTGCAGCCAACAAACTCCGTGACCCACACAGGAGCTTGCCACTTAATAACTACTATAGCTATAGCACGCTTAATACAAAACTGCCGTTGTCGAGCCCCACGTTGGGCACCAAAAAGGACTGTGGTGGGTTGACCCTGGCCGGATGCCAGGTGCCCACCAAAGCCGCTCTATCACTCCCCCTCCTCAACTGGACAGGGGGAGAAAATATAACAAAAGGCTCGTAGGTCGAGATAAGGACAGTTTAATAAAGCAAAAGCAAAGGTCACGCACGAAAGTAAAGGAAAACAAAAGATTTTATTCTCTACTTCCCATCAGCAGGCGATGTTCGGCCACTTCCCGGGAAGTAGGGCTTCAGTACGCGTAGTGGTTGCTCTGGAAGACAAATGTAAATAAACAAATGCCTCCCCTTCCTCCTCCTAGCTGTTATTGCTGAGCAGATGTCATATGGTATGGAATATCCCTTTGGTCAGTTGGGGTCAGCTGTCCTGGCTCTGTCCCCTCCCAAGATCTTGCCCACCCCCAGCCTACTGGGTGAGGGGGCAATGTTGGAGAGACAGCCTTGATGCTGTGGGAGCACTGCTCAGCAGTAGCCAAAACCCTGGTGTGTTATCAACACCGTTCTAGCTACCAATACAGAGCACAGCACTATGAGGGCTGCTGTGGGGAAAATTAACTCCATCTCAGCTAGACCCAATACAGTGCCCCATGCAACTGCTCATGGGATTGGTGCTGGTGCAAGAGTATATAAGGAATCTGCTTGTGATGCATCTTTACAGTCTCCATTTAGAACCGCTTATGGCAGTAGGACTCTGCCCAATGCATTGATCATTAAATTTTTCTTTTATATTTAAGCACAAATGTGTGTTTAATTTGCTTCGAGGGGTACCATAAAAATTCCCAAACGCCAGCTTGCCTGTGATTCATTACAACAGGTTTGTACTCAGCAGTATGGCAGGTCTTTTCTTTGTCTTCCTGAAGGTAAGGTAATCTTTGGGTGGGAGAGACAGCTGAGACGATTTGCTGTTTACTCTATAATCTTCTTTCCAAGTTCAGCCACTTTCTCACTTGATTGGTCCATATATTATACTTATGCTGTCAGACTTTCTTTAGCTTCACAATATATCAACAGTTCACTGGCACTTCTTTTTAATTAAAAAGTCATTTTTGCAGGGGATGTTCTATACACAAAGAGAGAGTGTGTGGAAAATGTGCAGACTCATGCCCTGATTTTAATTTTCTTCCAAACATAGTAAATTAGTAGAACACACCTTTCACCTCACTTTCTATTTGCAGAGTCAGTAATATAATGCAACAAAGCCCCTTCCTTGAAACTCCTTCTTCTGAGTCCTACACCATCAACCTCCCTATTCTCTCAACCTTCCTACACCTTCTCAGCTAGAAATAGCAAAGGTTCAGGAAGATCCTGTAGAACACTCCTGACTGTGTCCAGCTCTAACCACACAAGACCTCAATGAGTCTATTTGCATAGGTAAAATTAAACATATACCTATGTGCTTTGCTAGTTCATGAGTCTAGCGTGAATTCAGTGATCAGACTGGAGCTAGGAATATTATTGCATGAGAACCTTTTTTAAAATCAGCCAACAGATAACACTGCAGATACAAAGAAAGAAATTATATATGGAGTGGAGCTAAATGCTGAAAATTAGGACGCCTTAATGCAATTAAGCCAGAGCTCTGTATGAATGCCCTATATATTATGCCAGGCAAATGTATTTTGATGTACAAGTGGATTTATTTTGGTGAATATTTAGTATAATATTTCTCTGTGAGTTAGGCAGCTATGCTGGAAGATATCTTGTGTATACATATTTTGTTTATGAAATAGCAAGGCCTTTCAGAGTTTATTTCAATTTTTCATGTTACTTTCAGAACTAATACAGTAAAACAGAGTCTATACTTGACCAGGGCTTAAATAAGATTTAAATTTTTAAAAAAATACTGCATTTTTAATTAACTTCAACTTCCCCTTATCTTTGTGCTCATTTGGTGAAGCTCACACTGTCAAGACAGTGGTTGACAATAATAGATAAAGTGTTGTAGATAAGAATGAGGTTGATGATACATTTTACATGAAAGCCCTAAACCAACTGGATTTTTAAATCAACTGTCTGACTGGGACTGCTTTCATTTTGCTTTTTAGCACCTCATTAGGATTACTGCAATTTTCTTGCAGTACTAAACTGCTGCCCCAGTCAGTTCATTTTCCTCCTCTAACATCCAATTACTCCGTTGTCTACTGAAAATTATCATATTTTCATTCCACAATACTTTAATTAAAATATTTCATTCTAGAATATAAATCAGCAACACAGAGCAGCATCATGCTGCATCCTCTATTACAGCTCCTTGGCATCCTGGGAAGCAGCACAGCTGTCACGGCTTGCAGAGAACACCAGGAGAGTTTGTGCCATCGGAGAACAACATCAGGCTAAAGTTGTTATATTCTTTATCCCTTCCTTGCTTTTAAATGTCATTGAGGGCCCTACAACATTTTTAGGTTTTTACAACCCCAGAGCATTAGCAGCACCTCTGCATTGTGCCCAGAAATCCTGGATGAACATCCAGGTTCCTCTGACTATGACACACGACACTGCTTTTGGACTGGGCTCCCTTTAGGCTTAGAATTGTGGTGCCTCTTTTGGGCACAGACCCTCAGTGTGCCTCTTCCTACCTGTCTTCCCCATCTCCGGGCACATAGGCACAAGGGGGTTCAACAATCTTCAGTACTAATACCTGGGTTTTGCAAACACTTACTAGCACACTTAGATTTAGACAGATGTGAAATCCCATCACAATCAATTGGTTACAAAAGGTAGTGGAAGTCCTTGTGTTGAGATTTAAGCACAGGAATATTTGCAGGATGAGGACAGCTATCGTATTTTTTTTCTTCCTCAAGGAGGAATATAATTATTTGAAACACTTTTCCTTGACATTAAAAATTTTTCTTGTTGACACCTGTCCTTTGGGAAAAAGAACTATTTAAAAGCTGGGATGAGCTACCAAGCCAAGACCAAGGCTTACGCACTCAGCTTCCTGCTGCTGAAGCAGAACGTGCAGCCAGTCCACGGATCTCTCTGCCACCAGGTTTCATAAACATAAAATGAACAGCTTACATTTGTGAGGCCTCTGAAGCAAATCTCAAATGAGAGCCTTTTGAAAAAAATATTTAGGAGAAGCTCAATGCCAAATTATTTCGATAAATGATCTTTTAAAACTAGGTAAAAGAAAAAGTGAACTAGAAAGGTGAGTCCCTCATAGGAATCTCCATCCGTGAAGAGTTTCAGTACTTGGCTGGACAAGGCCCTGAGCAATCTCATCTCACTTTTAAGTTATCCCAGCCTCAGGCAGGACTTGGACTGTCACCTCCAGACAACCCTTTCAAGCTAGACTTTTATTATGATTCTGTGAATGAGGCACAACATTTTATGCTTCATAATAGAGCTAGACCTGACTAGGTTACGCTCTGATTTTTTTCTTCACTAAGGACATTGTCTTTCTTTGTTACTTTCCCATATTTTTCAGTTAAATCTTGGACATAAATTCAACCCCCTTCACAAAGGATGTACTTTCATTTGTGAATTTTCCCTTATTCCTTTAAAATGTAGAATTTTCCTTACCCAAACAGACATTGTCCTGTGGGACAGTAGCTTTGACTTTACAGATGCTAGCTTTGGCTTGGACAGACTGTTACAACCCAGACCCGGACAGACCAGAGGGTCGTAGAGGTTCTGGGATCCCCCCGGGCTAAATTAAGGTGAAACGACACCAAACGATCACTTTGAACGCTTTATTCGAACAATCCAAACTGTGGAAGGCGTAACGGTGGGCAGTAACGGTGGGCAGCGTGGGTTGCAGCAAAACGTTCACAAGAAGAGAGAGAAGAGAGAAAAAAAAGAAAGAGGGGGAAAAGAAAAGAGATATTCACCACCCTTGGATCCCGCGGTGTCGGCGACGAGCGTGGTAATCCTCCGGTGACGGGCATGCACAATGTGGCTCTTTGCAGTTGTGTCTTTTATAGTCTAAATCTCCATCCACAGTCACGCCTCTTGAAGACTTATATGGGTTCATTCTAGACAGTTCTCTACATATATGGTAGTGTTCCAGAGGGTTCTTTATCTACTGAGCATGTGCGGCTTATTGGGGTGGTGGTCTTAGGGACTTTCCAAGGAGCTACAAGCCCCCTCCTCAGATAAACTTTGTGTGACCTCTGACCATATATGGTGGGTTCCCAGGCTGGTTCTGCCAGAACACAGGACTGCACACCCTCCGGCACACCCCCTGTGTCCATGCCAGCCAACTTCTTGTTAATGTCCCTCCCTCTTTGTTATGCAGACCGTACCTTGGTTGCTACAGTGTTTGAGACATTGACAGACATTAACTCTTTCAGTCCCTCACACAGACTCACCCACAGACTGGTAAGACAGCTCACCCAGGACTGGGATATACTTGTGCTATTGCCAAAGATCCCAGAGAAGGACCTGCATAATATGGCAAGGATTTTTCTCAGAACTGAGCAAATTTTTTGGAATCTGATCAACTTTATTTCCTGCCAACTGTGGCTGGGACATAGACGCCAGTGAGGAAGAACTGATTTACTGACAGCAATCCACTAGGGAGGAAAATACCTCTGATTGCTCCTGTTCATCTGATTGCTACCTATCCTGTAATCTTTAATTATTTGTACAAAGTGAAGCTATGCCATCTAATATTCCTAGAAGATGGGATGGGGGTGTTTCATTTATGACTTCTTTGTGTCAAAGGAGAGAGCTCATTTTTTTTAACTCCCAAAGTGTAAGATTGATGCTTAAGTCACAACCCCTTTCAGATTGTCTAATTGCACTCTGGACACACAGCTGAAGCTGTTAAACTCAAGAGGCAGAAGTACACATGGAAGTCGAACATTACAAAACCAAATATGTCGCCTTTAAAACTCTAATCCAGTAGGACTTGGTTTCCAGGCAAAGGCTAGGCAAAATTTGCCCTGCTATACTTTGATTTATGTTTAAACAGTCAACAGAAAGCATTTGAAATGATGATATAGAGAATGCAAGATTAGAAGTGTTCCACAAAACCTTTAACATTTGGAGAGAAAAGGTCTTTTCTGAGCCAAGATGGCTCTCAAGAAGAAACAAATTATAGCTCTGCACTTGACTTGCTTTCTGTGAAGTACCATCCAAGCACACACACTTAGGTATAATAATCTGCAATGTAATATACTATTTTATTTAGCAGCAAATAAAATGTGACCTCTTCACTTTAATGAAGAGAGATCTGGAAAACTTCCCATAAATGCATCTTTTCTTGTAGACAAATGTGAGGAGAATACAGTACCTAGCTAATCAAGTACCTTAAACAATAACACAAAGCTCCTGGCTTTTAAATCATTCCTACTGCTTTTCTAGTGACATCACAAGAAAGTGCTGCCAACACCACTCCTTAGCAGATAATAAAAAATTGTTAGCCATGGAAAATTTTGGACATGGTGAATGTAACCAACATCTCCTAAACCAGGTAGTTTCTGAATGCAGGTACCTGTCCCATTTGTGGAAATTACTCTCGCCAGGAGGTTAGGAGATGCCGCTGGTTTTGATGACCTTTAGAAAGCTGCCCTGCAGAAGGCTGTTAGATTGGGCAAGAAGAAATTAAAGGATTCCAGATGTTTAAGAAATGCTTGGTTTGGTGGAGCAGATTGACTATAACATTGTTCACAGCTCTCACGCAGGGAAAATCTAAACAAGGCAATCATGCCAAGTACTCACATTTTGTGCATTCAGCTTCAGATTGACTTTCAAAGAGTAATTCTCAGAAAGTAACTGACAATAGGAAAGAGAGTTAAATAAACAGGAAGACTTTGCTTTAGAGAAATATTAGGGTGTGAGGATTTTTTTCCAATTCTTACAAAAAATCTAACAACTGTGTCATGATACCATTGGATTTTGTGCAATATTTTAATCAGATTCACACACCATAGGGAATAGTATTACATGGATGTTGATAAGTACCAGGCATCTTTCCAAAAGTTTGGAACAGTATTTCAGATAATCATCACAAAGTGCATATGCTTGTCCAAATGTATGTGAAATTTTACCAACCCTTTCCCTGCTAGATTGGTTAGAGATACTCCTTTCCTTCTTTCTCTTTGAAATCTTGCAGGAGCAAGGCTCTTCTCCCCAGGCAGAGCTTTGAGTTCAAACTACTTTTGGAAGAAAATGCACTTATAAAACCATGATAAAAGTAAACTCAACCTGCTCTGTAGCCAAAACCCCAAATCAAAACATCTTTCCATGTTAGAAAACATTAAAATGATCTGAATCTTAAATGTTACGTTGAGCTTCTTACTCCTGTAATTGGATGACCCAAAACCTAGAGCCAAACATCCTGACTGAGCTTCATCATGGTTCAAATCTGGATAAGAATCTTGTTTTGAGATTTATAGCTTGTTCTTCTCTCATTAAAAAAAAAAAAATTAGCTGAAGTGTTCTGAGTTCTCTGCAATGTATTGGGGGAAGGTTTGGATCAATTTCTGACTCTACACAAATCACTTTTTTGCCTCTTCACAGTTATTAAAATCCCAATAGGGTATGACAAATTGGATCAACTGTTTGACAGGTAATCATCTCATTGCTGATCACCCACTGGTGTTTCAAAAGCATCCGTCTGAAATTCAGCCATCTTTTTTATCATCTGTAGCACACCAGAATATTATGAGAGAGATAAACTACTGCCAAAAAGGTGGGAGATGCCAGAGTTTTTATGAGAAACATATAAAGTGTCAGTTCCTCATGAAAAAGCCTGCAGCTTTTAACAAAGAATAACTTTTCTATAGATGTTTTATTCTGACGAATGTATGTTATAGGTGAGTTGGTGATTTCTATTAATTATAGTCTAGTGTTTACAAAGCATTCTGAGGATGATACTCTTTAGCAAACTCTAGGATTTTAGACTAATATAAGTGCTATTCTATTAGTGTCATTGTCCTTATTTTTTTTTCTTTTCACAAAAAGATGGAGCAGAAATTGGGATAGGAATCCACTAGCTGGATCGGGTCTGCCAAGCCCGCATGCAGGCAGGTTGCATGTCACTCAGAATTAAGATTCTGCTCAAGGGCAGGCAGGAAAAGGAATTTCAGCTGATCCCAGTGCCCAGACAAGGAGGGTGGGTGGATCAGAGGTGGAGGGATGGGACAGATCAATCAGAGACTGGATATACAGGATGGGGACTTCCAGACTGGAGCCAAGCAGCAAGGGAAAGAGAAACATGGTTCCATTCCAGCCAAACCCTGGCATTGCTCCTGCCTGTTAGTGACTCACATCCACATCCTCATGTACTCCACCTTCAGCAGAGATGCAGGTTTAAACATCTCCCCGTGATCCCTGCAGGCTGCTTGTTTCTGCACTCACCCCTCAGCTCACCAGGGCTGTGCTGCCAGGGCTCAGTTCCCTGTTTCCTCACCTGCCTCCTTTGTAACCTTGGGAAAGTCATACAGAATTGGATCCACAAAGGAAAGTGATCCTGATCCTCAGATTTAGGAGGCTAATTCTCACTGTTTCTTTGCATGCCCCAAAGTCTGTCAGCCTTGTCAGTACAGACCAGCTTGGTCTCATGCCAAACCCAGGAACACTAGGTGCCTTGTAATGAGCCTCACACATGCCAAAGGGATGGGTGGGGGATCAATGTGAAATGCTGATGTCAGGGGTGTTTTATGTCTAACTCAAAGGCTTCAGCACTCAACTCTGGGATGGTCACAAGCTAAAACATTAACCCACACATTATTCATTCTGCAGTTTCTCAGATCACTTTGTGTGAGAACATCACTTTTGTACTTCAAAAGGGACAAAAGAAACATAGTTGTCATTAAAGATGTCCTTAGCATTCTCAGTAGTGAGACAAATTCTTAAAGCAGGATAACTAGAATTTGATTACATTTCAATGGTGGCTGTTTGTATGGAGAAGATAATGTTGATGCTATCTATATCAAGTCTCAAGGTGCAAGGAAGACTGAGTTAGCTAACAGAATGTGGATTTCTAGAAAAGCAGAAAGAAAGCACTATAACTGTTTATATTTCTATTAATGGTAGAAATGATGATGGGGAGCTCTGTTCTTCCAGATACTCTGGAGGTTGTCCAGGGTACACCACTTCCAAACACCCTGATCAGCTGCCTACCATTCACAGCTACACTTGTTTTAATCCTGTGGTCAAATTTTAGCAACAATCTTTTGTTTGTGTTCATAAAAAGCTCTTATCTGGGATATATACGATACTACACAGTCTCTGAATATTTTAATGTGCTGATGTTAAAGATGTTTCTTAGTATCAGTGTTCCCCTTAGCCTATACTGTGTTGTTTTTCTCTTGGGTCTTTCTTGTATAAGATATTGCAAAATATTTCTTAGGACAGTGTATAACATTAGAAGAAGTTCTTTTAGAATAGTGGTCTCCAAAGTGGGGTGCATGCACTCAAAGGAGTGCACAAGATGATCCATTGGGGTGCAGGAAGAAAATATTAGAACTTCAGTAGTACATGTACATAACTTATAAATAAAAAAATATACATATATTGGGGAGGTGTGCTCAAAAAAGTTTGGAGACCACTGTTTCAGAGCACTGTCTTCTTGCTTTGGTGCTTTTTTATTTCCTATATAGACTTTGACTTGAAGTGGCACTGTACAAAGAAGCTTACTGGAAAGTTTTACACTCAGATGCACCATTTTCCAGCTCTTTTAGTTATCTTCTTCAATGATTCAATACTCATCTATGTTGTAATACATCTTTAGTGGCTTGACCCTAAGGAACAGCTATTTTCCCTGCTTCCATGAAAATGATTGCTTGCATATACAACATATGGAATTAATTTGCACTAGTTGGCATAGCTACTAAGAAGAAACTGAGAGGTTGTTGGGTTTTTTTACACCACAACCACTCTGTACTAAACAGTTTTAACAGGCATGCTTAATGATTACCCCACATTTAAGGCTGCTGAATACAGCATCATACTTAGCAATAGTTTATTACACATTGTGGGAGCTTCACTGAATTTTCGCTTGTGTTTCACAAGCTCTTGCTCACATATGCCCAGGAGAAAGCCTTACCTCACAGGTCTCCAGTGTTAAAACTGTCTGTGAATTAGCTACAATCTGTACAGGTACCATGGGCTACCTTCTTTGCACAGCTACTGTTTTTATACAGCAGTAATCTTCATCACATTTATTTGTGACTATTTGGTGTTTAAGTTATATGCAATTTTAGAGGTACATCGATGATTCTCTTTTGTGTGGAAACATCTAGACTGTCTACAAACTGTTAAACTTTCCAGTGTTTTTTCTCATTTTATTCTACCTGTGTCTCACTTGTCCTGCTGTTTGAGAAGTATGTCACTGGGCACACAATAGAGCAGGAATATTTAGACTTTCCTAGAAGATTGTAATATTTTGATGTGTTGGTTTTTGTTTTGTTATTGGTTCATATGGACAATGTATTGATTTTGTTTAGACTTAAATTCCATAAAGAAGCTAAAAGTAGAGTTTTTCTGATGTAATCACTGTGTCTGTAGGAATACTCTTCCTGAGCAAATGCCAAATGACAGGGAGCCCTATTATCTTCTGGATCTCCCCACTTCACAGCCCTCCTCAGCTATTGGCTCTGGATTTGGAATTGCAAGAAATGTCCATATCTACCCCAACTCTGTCAGAAAGAGAAAGCACAAAAAACCTTGAAGAGCAGAATTTCCCATAAGATACAAGAGACTTCATATTTCAATTACGAGAATCAATTACAGTGGTTCTCATTGGAGCTATTATTCATGTAGTCATGATGCTATGCATAAGGCCTCAGATTTCCAGATTTGTTGGAAGTCATTTCTTGTGTCCTGAATCGCACTAAGATAGTTGCCTAGCTTGCCTGTTGTGGTAACTCCTGCAGTCCCCAATCAGACTCCAAGCCTGTGCAAATACAGATGGTACTTGCCCCAGAAAATTTATAATGTAGCAAAACGTATGTTCATAGTACTGTCCATAGATACAAATGTAGACATGGCCATGTATTAAGCTTAGATTTGATGTATTATCCTGAATGGGTTTGCTTCTTGTTAAAGGGAATCTTTTTCTTTTTTCTCATCTTTGCACTTTTCACGGAGAGCAGATGCTCTGGGCTTTAGCACACGTTGCTTCTTTCTAACTGGCCTGATCCCAAGCACTCTTGATTTTTATGAAACCACATCCTTCTCAGTCTCTCCATCATGAGAGTGCTCTTGTCGCTTCTTCCCTGTTCAGCACTGGTTAGCCTGCTGCACTTAGCTCCTGCCCTCACCTGTGGAAAGGCTGCCTCTTCATGAGCTGCTCTCTCTGAGTTTTGCCCAGGGAATTGTCTCAGGAGCAGAACTGATGAGGCAGCGATGGAAGGAGGGTATGAACCCCTGTGAGGATCCTCCCACAACCCTCTCTCCCAGGAAAAAGAGCATGGATAAAAGTAAATGATGTAATAGCCTTTTCTGCCACAGAGCGGAAGGTATAACTAAACCCTGGGGGACACAGATGTAATATTGAAAAGGCAAACACCTTGAGTAGATCTTTAATACATCTCAATAAAAATTAGTGGCTGAAAGACACATGTTGCAGAGTGGAAATGTCAGTGATATGGGGCAATTGAAGTGTAAAGAGAGCAGGTGAGGCCCCAGCTTGGACTTGTTGAATTAAGCTGGCATGTGGGCCAAATTAATTTCTGGTGTAGTCATACAAAGAATACCAGTCCACCAGCTACTGAATTTGTCTGGTATTTCAGATCGCAACAGATACAAAAAGCAAAGAAAGATATTAATGGTTATTAATGATATGTCAGCATACGTTTGAGATATACTTTTGAGAGATTCTTATTTATTAATATTTAATTTGTTAATTAATGAAGAAAACAAAGGTATATAATGTAAAGCATGGGAGAAAGTGGTTGTTATTTCTATTGTAATTGTGGTAGATGTGGTAGTAATAGCCTTTACTGTTGATATTATTACTCGTGTATCTATTATCATTACTAATAGTTAATAAACTGCTCACCTGTAATAAACATCTTATCCATAGCCTAAATGGATTATAATACACTATATAGCTTTTATACAGTTACACACAAGACTAGTGGAGAAGGTCTTTTGTCATGGCAAGAAAAAGAATTTTTATATATAAATATATATACGTGCATGCATGTGTATATAGGCATATATATAGTTTTTCTCCTAAGCAGGTGATGAAACGATCATACAACTAGTTTCATAGTTTAATTTTATTTCCAGCAGCTTCAATAAAAGGGAACAGAGAAGTAGTGATGGCAGAAAAAAAAATTAAGTGTCTATTTGCTATTTTATTTGATTGCTGGAAAACAAGTGAAATTTTATTTTGTTACAGATGTTTCTAGTTGGTACGGCCACATCCTAAGCCAGGGCAATTGCCATAGACTTTCAAGTCGCTAGTCCTTGATGACTCTAATAAATGACTCCTAGTTAAATGTGATTAGGAGCGATTCCTGCAGTGATACATTCTAAGAATCAAGGAACACACTCAGGATTCTTTAGACTTCTACAATAATAATGAAGAAACCATTCACCTCATTGTTTGGTCAGCTGGGATCCCTTGTCTTGCCTGGGGAAAGAATCTGTTGTGGAGTTCTTAGGGGTCAATAAAGTTCTTAATTTAAATGGGATGATGGGGGATGTAACAGAAGGGATACAAGAGCTATCAGTCTTCAAAGCACAGAATGTCGTTTGCACTCAGCTTGATAACATATTGACAGGCAGTATGGCTCTGTGTGCAGTTTACACACAAATCAGCCACAAATTTTGAAGTACTTTAATGTGAGAATATTCGATCCACAAGTGCCTGTGACCTGTGGATTTCTAATAGTATCTGGAAATAAATGTAATGCTCTATTAAACCATGTAATAGAGCATGTAAAAGCATGCTCTATCCCTACTTATGTATGAATCCAACTCTTAAGATTTTAGGAAAGAGTTAATGAAAGGACACAAATATGTGCAGCTAGCAGAGGAAGGCACAGGCTAAACTTAAAGTCCACTGGATACTTGTAATAGGATTTGTGGCTAATGAGTACTTCGAAGTGTGTAATGTACCATTTGCTTGCACAGTAATGGAAGCAGAAGTATGGCTAATCATAACTGATTATGCCAAGCTAATGATAACTAACTATACCAAACTAATAATTAGGCAAAATGATCATTAACTTGTGCTGCAAGTAGACTTAGAAAACCTGTTGTGTTCCGGGACCCACTGAGATCTAGTTGCCATCAGGATCTGCTCAGCTGCTCAGTAACGTTTCTGACAGGTGAGCCCTGGTTTAACTGCAGTGATTATCCAGTTACCCACCTCAGCCCCTGCTAGAAATGACCATTGCCTCCTTATTAGCTTAAATGGCTGGTAAAATAAGCTTATGTTCAGATGCTGGATTGTTAATTGCTGTGGCATCCTATTCTGGCACTCCTTTGGCAGGACAGAGTGGGATGAGTTTACACACAGCTAGATCCCTGCCCTGCCGGTCTACAACTGGCTCTACCAAGACAGCCAGCTCAGGGAGAGAGATAAGAAACAAAATTAACTACTCTCAGACTAATCCAAATACTGAAGGTATGAAGAACCTCATTAATTTAAAAGTAAAATAGTATTTTGTTCATTCTAGATATTAGCAACAATGAAGATCATCTCAACTCATTCAGCACAAGACTTAAGCAGAATTTCTTAAGGAAGGACTATTCTACTGAAAATTCAGGTCTTTTTAGTCCTCTTATCCTGCAAGCGTCATACGTCAGATTCTGCAAGAGAGAACTATATGGGGTGCTGAGGAAGCAAGAGTGCTGCTTTCCCTGCTCTTGTCCCTCTCCCCATCCCTGACTCTCATCACAGTTGTACTTCATAATGAGATGCTGTATGCTCCCACAATACTGTGAAGGGGGAAATGCAGTCTTGGATCAAGGCATCACTTAGTAGTAGGCATGATGTGGCAAATCTGGTCACCAAAAAGTAGGCAAAAGAAAAGAGCATACACTATACTACCTGAGGTAGAAAGCAACGTGGATGTATTAACCTGGGCCCTCAGTTCCCCTCTTTCACCAGCCTTTTACTCATACTACTGCTTAAGGCAGTCTAAAAGGTCCATCTCTGAAAGCCAGGTGGACTTCATGAATTGTACAACAGACTGGTAAAATCATGCCCCCGGTTTAGTGTCACACTGGGGGTGATGGTGGAAGCACCCTGTCACCCACCTTGCGTACTGAGTGAGCGCAAGGTGACGCTTACACCATGCTCTCCCTTACACCGTTGACATCGGGGCAGGGCACCCGCGGCGTGGGAGGTGGAAGGGCAGTTTGGGGCCGCCGCACCGGGGATCCCCCGGCTGCCACGGACGCTTGCATCTGCGGAAGGGGCTGGTGCCGAGCGGGAACGCGGTGGGGAGCGGGCGGAGGGCGCGCAGGCTGCGCGGGCGGCGGCTCCAGCGCGGCCCGCCAAGTGGCAGCACAACACCGCGGGAAGCCGCGGAACAGCTCTGCCCGCCGTGGCCACGCGGCCGCGCTGCTGCACCGCTGCTCGCGCAGCGGGGGAAGGGGCCGCTGCTCCGCACCGACGGCGGGGGTGGGGAGGTCGGGGTAGAGCGCTCCCCCCGCAAAGGCAGCGCGGCCGCTGCGGCAGGGTCTGATCCCGGGGGACTCAGCGACGGGGGCCGCCGGCCCGCGGATGGGGGGGCGAGTGCAGCTCCAGGTTTAAACCAGGCGCAGGAGCGCGGTGGAGACCAATCTGCGCATTAATCTGGTGCAATTAGCGTTATAACCCGTGCCAACTCAACCCGCACTAAAGATAAATCTTTATGCAAATCGCCCTCCCCTTCCCCATCCCCCCGCTCCTGGGGTCTGACGTTGTTTCCCAGCCTGTTTTTAATGATACGGTACGTGGAGTAACTTAAAATTAATTATAAGGTTCTTGACTAAAAAGAAGGGAGGAGGTGGTGTCATTAGGCGGGTTTGGTATTCAGAGCCTTGGCCACCTGCACTTGGCAGCGATGCCCGGCTAAGGACAGCGTGGAGGGTGCTATCGGTAGTGACCGGACTGTGGAGGCTTCTTCAGCTCCACTTTTTGGGCAGTTGTGTGGGTCGGAAAGCCCTGCTGCCGCAGGCAGCGACTGCAGAGCCCGGCGAAGGTACGGTCTCCTGGCGGGACGAGGCGAGGGGGATGGAGGACAAGGCTGGCTGCGGGCTGGGAAGCGCCCTTGCGGGGGTGAGCGCTGTCTCCTTCCAGGTGGAGGAGTGCTTTTTGGGGTAGAGAGAGTGTTGTGTGTCCGTGTGGGCTCTGAATTTTCGTCTGCAGACTCTATTTTTTTTAAGACCTACATGATTTCTTCCCCTAGAAGCTGGCTTGGTGCTTTCTGGCATATACTTATCTAACCCCCACCCCCGAAGATAAATGCTTCAAAATACTGAGAGGACATGACTACAAAACGCACTGTGCTGTAGGGAGGACAGCAGGAAGGATGTGAGGGCTAGTGAAATGCTGAAAAAAACAGCGTCTAATATGAATGTTGTTATACAGACTTCTGTGTAATCTAGTCACAGGAAAAATAATATAATGGGTCTTTTTGACAAGATTTTTATCTGCATCTCTCTCTCTCTCACATCTTTCTGTTTGTCTCCTCTATGTTCTGCTTTTATTACAAGAAGTTTGTTAATTCCACATTTCAACGTTGCTAGCTTCAGACTGCACTACTACAGGAACTCTTTTTTTACAAAACTAGACTGAAAAAAATCTCCCAAACCTCCACTTAACGGCACAACTGGTATGTATAAATAAAATCTTCATTTTTTTAAAGTGGCGTGGATGTGGTTTACTCTGTAGCCTCAGTAATTTAAACAGCACCTATCTGCTGCAGATAGAGTTGCTATGCACGTCTCTACTAGTGAGTTTGAAAATTCGAACCCGGCTTTGATTTATTTCCTTTCTATCAGTGATTAATGGGCCTTATTAGCTAATCTCAAAGCCATTATTTACAACTGGGGCAGACAAAGGGAAAAACTGATGATCCAACACAAGTCGGTTTGAAATTATGAAATGGAAAGAAATGTTTAGGTCTCGGCTCGGAACTGGACGGCACAGCCCCAGGGTTTTCGTAGTAGTAATAATAATAATCAATAATATCAATGTTTTCGTTAATCCATTAATTATCGCTGGTATTTTTTCGGCCGAAAATGTACTCACATAATCTGAGTTTAAAAAAGTAAGCATCTGCTGGGAATCTTCTCTCTCCCCCTTTGTTGCTGTGTTAAGGAAAGGAACTAAATGTGTGCTGCCCAAATGCGCGAGCGGTGGGGACGGGTGCGGAGGAGGAAGCCCACGGCTCCACGCGTGGTGAGGCGCAATCCACGCGTGCCCGCGGAGGGCTCCGCGACGCGCTCGCCGCTCCCTCCGCACCCGCGGGCCGGCGCGGCGGCGTGCGCCGACCCGGGCGCCGGGTGACCACCCCGAGTGGGACGCGGCTGGTGGGGGGTGAAGAAAGGCTGGGGAGTGGCAGGGCCCCCCGGATCCGCGGCCGCCTGCGGGGCGCGCAGCACTTTGGGCCAGCTCGTGCGGGGCCGAGACTGCGGTGCCCCTCCCGGCGCCGCCCTGGGCTGCCTGCAGGTTTCCGCCGCCTTCGTCAACATTTTGCGGAAGAGTCCTAGCTCCGTTAAAACCTGAGATTTTTCCCTTTCTCTCCCTTTTTGACTGTGGGAATCTGGCTTTCTAATAATAACCACCACCACCCCAGGATGATAGGGAAGCTTTCGTTTGATCTGGAAATGGGAGGGGAGGCGGGAAATAAAACATCTATGAAAATAGCAAGGAGGGAAAGAAGCAATTCCATTAGGAAATTTAAATTAAAAAAAAAAAAGAAAACAAAACCCGAGGGGCGCTGGGAGAGAGGCAGAGCAAAGGTGCCCGGTGTGAACAGGCGCTGATTGTCCAAGAGAAGAGGTGCAAATGTTCTTTGTTCCTAAGGCGCCTTGCCAGAGGCGCACGAAAATCATCATTATCGTAAAAAAATATTAGCACTTACAAGACAGAAAAAAAAAATAAAAAGCTAGCAAAGCAGAAACCTTGGGGGATGTATATTACAAGCTAAACAGCCTCCCCACCCTGTTTATCATTCCTGAGGGGAAGAAAAAAAAAAATCTGCAACCTTTTCAGTTGCTACTCGCTCTTCCCCTCCTCGCTCCCTCCCAAACAAACAATGCATTACAGATAATTGCCCCTTGCCCGCTATAACGCGGCGACATGGAACAAACCGGGAGGGACCGGGCACGGGAGGGAAGTGAAACGCTGCAGGGATATCCAGGGCATCACGGGCCCTCCCTCCGCGAGGACTAAAATCTCCTTGCTTTTCTTCTTCTTCCTCTTCTTGTCTAATGAAGGATTGATTGAGACATACGAGTTATGCCTGATGCTACTTAGCCCTTGAAAAAACGAATTTCTGCTCTAAATTCCAAAGAATTTTGCATGGGATTTTGGTTCTGAGAAATTCCCCTGTTTGTCCTAAATCCAACCACGAGGGAGGGGGTTGGGTGGGGGGACATCTGTTTAATTTGAAGCAATAAATACGCCGAATCCGTGGTTGTTTGGGTGTTTCCATTTTTAAAGATGATTAATCCCATCTCCACCCCCCTTTCCAATTCGACTGTAAAAAAATGGTTTAGGAATGGTATCAAGAAGGATTATTCATTTATATCAGGCAGATGGAGCTGTACAGTAGGGTTTCAAAGAAACAAAGAAAATGTTTTCTAAATGGTTGTTTGGCATGAATTATTTGGTGGATTTGCGAACAAGCAAGGTGAAGCACTGTACAGCAAGATGTAGGGGAAATCCATCCGGCACCTTCCCTGTCCCTGTCTGGGGCTGGAGGGGTTTCCAGACAGGTACCGGCAGAGGCGCTGAGCAGACCTGGCCCGAAGGAAGAGGACCCGTGAGCATCAGGCTGCTCTTTCCAGAGACTCCAGCCTGCCCAAGCTGCGCTGCTCCGCAGCCGCCCGGGCACAGCCCCGGCGGGATTTGGGGCTGGGCTGGGGACTACACCTGCGAGCCGGGCCGGGGGTGCCGGGGCCGCCGGCCTCTGCACAGACGCACTCCGCGCTCTCCAGGCGACCTCTGTAAACTCTGAGGGATACGTCTCACAGGGCACGGACCTGGCGGGGTCCTGCCTGCCCCCTCCGGCACCCCACCCAGCTCCCCTCCTCCCCACCTCGCCCACTCGACTCAACCGCTTGCAAAGTTTAGGGCTTGGGAGGGTGGAAAGAATAAAGAAGCGACAGACTTTCGGAAGTGTTTTCAGCCGAATCCGTCCCCCGGTGCATTTCTGTTTCTTCCGGCATTTTTCAAGTCAGCCCCGCGCTGAAATCTCCGGCCATTTCAAACAGTTTCAAATGTAATTAACACGTATGTTAATGGTTTGTTTTTTGTGCAAAGTAGCTCTGCAAATTTCCAACACAAACACATTGTGTAGATCAGATGTTAGGTATAAAAATGGTTTATTGATTGAAATAATAGAAACATTATTTTGATTTGTCCTGACATGATGGGTGATTTATAGATTCCTACCCCCATTGGTTTCTTCTTGTCCGGGCAGAGGGAAATGATCAAATCTCATCAAAATGCCCTTTTGTGCTGCTAATTAGGAACCCGAGATGCACATTATATATTAATATTTTCTTTCTTTCTCTCTCTCTCTCCCCGCCCCCCTTTCTCTTCCCCTCTCTTTTTCTCTCCCTCTGTTTTTCTTTCTCTCTGATGGGATTTACGAGATTTATTCTCCGCGCCATGTAGTTGGTGCGTGTGTATGTATATTTTTTATATTTTATACATCTCTCTTCACTTTGCACTTTCAATGAGCTGTAGCAGACAATAGTGAGAGAAACATCTGAAAATGCAAGGAGACAGAGTTGCATGTGTTTCATTTCTGCGGGTTAGTCAAAGAAAACAACAAAAGGACAGCTGCTGGGAGGGGAATAAAACACACACAAAGGGGATTGTGACCTTGTAAGAGGGAAAGGTGAGTACAATGAAAAAGATTGCAAAAAGTGAGGGAGAACAGTAGCAGTGAAGCAGGAAAGAGTGTCAGGGAAAACTGATCAAGAAGAAAAATAAGAAGTTAAAAGCCAGTCCGGCTCGATGTTCCCTAATCTTCTTTAAAAGGAGAGTTAGGGAAAAGACAGCTCGGTCCGGATAAACAAACTGGGAAGACGCACCTACCGAAAAATGTGTTTCTGATCTGTCTACACACATGTGTGTATGTTTATCCATCTATACATTTATATGGGGGGATCTAGAGCATCCCAACACTCTAATTGCAATCATGCGTCGAAGAGGTAAGTCTCATAATCCTCTCTTTTCTGAACGGAGAACCAAATCCCTTGAATAGCCAGCAACAGTCACATCCCAGGCAGTATTAGTTTGGCTGGACTTTGTGTGTGCTTGTTTGTTTTTGTTACTTTTTTTTTTTGGTCGTGGAGGAGACAGGGTTCAGTGGGAGACAACCAGATGGAGAGGGAGGGCAATCCCATTGTCTGTTCGCCAGATCTCGTTTTGCCCTGGAAAAGGCGATCAAACGCAGCCAGGGTCCACTCAGGAAAGTAAAAGGGATGGGGCGGGGGGGGAGAAAGAAGAATGGGTGCATGTGGGTTTAATAGCAGTGAAAGTATTACAGGGGGATCAGATTTAGCGAGCGAGCGAAAGGGAGCTTTTGAACATCTGTCTAATGCAGCCAATAGAAGTGACATTGGTGATATTGGAGAGAGGGAGACACCGCCGCCGATCGGGCTGGGATTACAGGAGCCTTCCTAATATGGTTAGCCGCTGCCCCTCTCCTGCCAGCGGCGGAGCCGGAGCCCGGGACGCCGCCATCGCCGCCGTGTCGGGAGCGGCCCCGCCCCGCCCCGCTGCGCGGCCGGCGCTGCCGGAGAGCAGCTCCGAGGCGCGGCCAGGAGGCCCCGACCTTCTGGCGCTGCTTTCCCTCTCCCCGCGACCCCTGGCAGCCGCGGCTCAGCCCCTCCGCAAAACGCCTCCGGAGAGGCAGAGCCCTAGCCCGATGGTGCCGATCAAGCCGCTCAGGTTTAATATTCATCGATACACCGCGATGAAATTCCACCCCGCTCCCGGGGAAACCTTTATTCTCCGGCTAATTATAATTTACACTTTACACTTCATCACGTAGGAGGTTAGGAAACAAGATTCTTCCATATAATTATTGGCCTCCTTAATCCTATTCCACCGCATATCACCCCGCACCGCAAAGTCCTATTGTTCCCTCCTCCCCATTGTACCAGTCATTTAAACTAGTATAAAAAAAAAAAATCACTCTGCATAATTTTAGACATCACACCCACGCCTCTGAACGTGGAACAAAATGCATCAATGGGTTGTAACTCCCGCCGGAGGGGGGGCGGCTGGCTGCGCTGCTCCGGGCAGTGCTCGTACAGCGCCGAGCTCCTCCTCGCCGGCCGGGCGGGCAGCTGCCGGGGCCACCATGCCGGGTTGCCCTCTGGTTTTGGATCGCTTGGCAGATATTTTCCCTCCAGTTTGCTTACCGGGTCGATTAATTTAAAAGTTTTCCTTGATTAATGGCAGGCAAGTTATGCACACAGAAACACACATTTATGAGCTCCTTGCACCTAAGCAGATATCTCCTGCCCACACGCACCATATGCCTTACAATCCTTGCTTGACTGTGATCTTAGCCTTTAAAGCAAAGTGCATCTCCCTAGTTCTCCAGTGCGGGGAAAATGCCTGCAGTTTGTACTTCCAGGCATTACAACATGCCTCAGCCCAGCTGAAAGCAACACTACAGCTTGAGCGCAGTCGGCTACAGAGGAGTGTCACTGCCTTCAGCTCTGCCAGGGACGCTGCCAGGGGCTGCCGTGGGGCTCTCGAGTACTATCGGGTTCAGCCTTGTGCCTGCCTCTTCACAAGCTGTTTTACCACCCGGTAGCAGCTACCCGAAGCATGACTCAAAGGCTGACTAGCATCCAGCTCATGAATTACAGAAAATTGACGCCCCGCTTAAAATTCACAGCAGTGAATTTGTAACTTTCACATTTTTACATGATAGTCATCTTACAGGGAGATAACGTCTAACAGCTCCTGAGTTTCCCCTTCATAACAGTATGGGAATAACATGGCAAAGGTCAAGTCTGTCTCATTCACACACACACATAGCACACACCACAGTATTGTGCATCAGTTTCATGACACACATGGCACACCAGTATAGAGTATCTGTCTCTGAGAATCTACACTGGTGGGGTTTTTTTTCTTTGTTTGGTTTTTTTTAATGGACATTAAAACCTTTCTTCTTAAAGTGCTAGGTGGGCTAATTTTACTAGTCTTTTATCTCTGCATATCAGGCACCAAAGTTGTTACTACACAAAAAAAATCCCTGATTTTAATGGTACAGTCTAGTCTGCATCAGCCACTTAATCAGATGTAGTTGGGGCAAAGAGTTGAGGGTAAAATTAGGAGATATCACTGGTGAAGAAGGTATCTATCTCAGAAAACCTGTATGAAGTCGTCTTGGTTTGTCACCCTTACTATCACCTTCTTACAGCATTCAAACAAACAGGCAAACAAACAATTTATGCAAAATCTTCCCCCAGTTCCCAAGCAACTCTTCTTTTCCACAGTCTTCAGAGGTTATTTTCAGATCAAAAGTCCATAAACTTGACCTGGGAAACCTAGGAGTCTTAGAAGAACAAATCCCCAGCATGCCCTATGTTCCTTTTGTTCTTGAATTTCAGTTTATGGCATAGTTGTGTTTCTTCGAAGTGATATACTCCCCTCCGAGGAAGCTCTTGAGTTATTATTTTCCTATTAAATCTCTGATGTTCTCAATAAAACAAATAGCTTGCATCATTCTGGTCATTCTTTGTCCTGAAATAGAAGGTCTTCTACTAGGTGGATGCCAAATGTATTCATAGGCTGGCCAGTAGGAGACAGTGACAGTTTGGGGGTCATAGTGTCTTTCTGCTATGTGCATGTGCAGTTCAAAACACTATAGAGTTCCAGTACAAATTTGTGCTTCTGGGATGAAGACAATGATTAATATCTTGAAACCTATTTTCTGGATCCCCAAATTTCTTATGAAATATGTTTAAAGATTAACATGAAGTGCCCTAAATTGATTTCCTCTGTTTTAAGGTTTCTTAATTTTTTATTGGAGCATTTTACCATAGATATTTCTGCTAACTTTTTAACACCTATTTAATGTAATAAAATTGAAACCAAATGAAAATTATGAGATTCAGTTTATAGGAATGAAAAAGTGAAAATATAAATCTCTACTATTTGATACAATCATGGATTTTACCATGCAGTGAGCAGCAAGCATTTTTCTAGTCTTTTCTGTTATTTTTTTATGTTTTATTTATATTTTGCAATCTTTGAAAAATGTATCCAAGACACTCCAGATGGGCATGCAGTGGATTCCAGAATGCATTCACTCTGATGTGGACTAATACCCATTTTAAAGCTCTTTTGAGTCATCAGTGAAGTGCTTGAATTCCTGCTGTCGTGGTTTAACCCCAGCTAGCAGCTAAGCACCACGCAGCTGCTCCCTCACTCCCCTCCCTGCTCTCAGTGAGATGGGGAGGAGAATTGGGAAAGAAGGCAGAACTCGTGGGTTGAGATAAGAACAGTTTAATAACTAAAGTAAAATATAATACTAACAATAGTAATAATGAAATATAATAATAATAGTAATTGTAATGAAAAGGAATATAACAAAAAACAAAAAGAAGAGGGGGAAAAAAGGGAAAAAAAACCCAACAGTGACGCACAATGCAATTGCTCACCACCTGCTGACCGATGCCCGAGCAGCGATCCGCCCCTCCCGGCCAACTCCCCCTGTTTATATACTGGGCATGATGTTCCATGGTATGGAATACCCCTTTGGCTAGTTCAGGTCAGCTGCCCCGGCTCTGCTCCCTCCCAGCTTCTTGCACACCTGCTTGCTGGCAGAGCATGGGAAGCTGAAAAGTCCTTGGCTTAAGATAAGCGCTACTTAGCAACAACTAAAACATCAGAGTGTTATCAACATCATTCTCACACTAAATGCAAAACACAGCACTGTACCAGCTACTAAGAAGAGAGTTAACTCTGTCCCAGCCAAAACCAGGACAATATCCACCCCTTATTCTAGACCATTTACGTTATGCCCAGATCCCACACTTCCCAATACATTTTCAATTAATCACCACCACTTTTCCTGTCTTTTAATATATACACACAGATAGCATTCCCGCATTCTATGGGCCATCTCTATCAGATGTCTGTTGAGTTCATTCAGTCCATGACTTTGGGCTCCATCTGTCATAACAGTCTGTCTGGGCAAGAGGGATGGTGCAAAGTCCGCTCAGTCAGCAGAACAGGATTGGGCTTCGGTGTGGTGTGGCGGGCGGGTGACATTGGGTGCAGCAGGAGGATGGTGTATACCTGTTGGTTGTTTTGATGTTCTTCAGCGCCCGACCCTTGGTGTGTGGGCATCTACATGATGTACTTTCACAACCAGGTTCTCTAGCTGGGACACAATATCTTGCCACAATGGGGCAGCCCAGATGGGTTTACCTCTGCCTTGCTGTATTGGGTTTGCGTGGCAAGGTTTTGGTAGCGGGGGGGGCTACAGGGGTGGCTTCTGTGAGAAGCTGCTAGAAGCTTCCCCTATGTCCGATAAAGTTAATGTCAGCGGGTTCCAAGACGGACCCGCCGCTGGCCAAGGCCGAGCCAATCAGCAACAGTGGTAGCGCCTCTGTGAAAACATATTTAAGAAAGGGAAAAGAAGTTACAGGGGAGTAGCAGTTGCAGCCAGAGAGAGAGGAGTGAGAATATGTGAGAGGAACAACTCTGCAGACCCCAAGGTCAGGGAAGAAGGAGGGGGAGGAGGTGCTCCAGGCGCCAGAGCAGAGATTCCACTGCAGACCATGGTGAAGACCATGGTGAGGCAGGCTGTCCCCCTGCAGCCCATGGAGGTCCATGGTGGAGCAGATATCCACCTGCAGCCCATGGAGGACCCCATGTCAGAGCAGGTGGATGCCCGAAGGAGGCTGTGACCCCGTGGGAAGCCCACGCTGGAGCAGGCTCCTGGCAGGACCTGCGGACCCGTGGCCCTGTGGAGAGAGGAGCCCACGCTGAAGCAGGTTTGCTGGCAGGACTTGTGACCCCATGGGGGACCCACGCTGGAGCAGTCTGTTCCTGAAGGACTGCACCCCGTGGATGGGACCCATGCTGGAGCAGTTCGTGAAGAACTGTAGCCCATGGGAAGGACTCATGTTGGAGAAGTTCGTGAAGGACTGTCTCCCGTGGGAGGGACCCCATGCTGGAGCAGGGGAAGAGTGTGAGTCCTCCTCCCCCTGAGGAGGAAGGAGTGGCAGAAACAACATGTGATGAACTGACCCAAACCCCCATTCTCCGTCCCCCTGCACTGCTCGGGGGGGAGGAGATAGAGAAAATAAGGAGTAAAGTTAAGCCTAGGAAGAAGGGAGGGGTGGGGGGAAGGTGTTTTAAGATTTGGTTTTATTTCTCATTATCCTACTCTGATTTGACTAGCAATAAATTAAACTAATTTTTTCCCCAAGTTGAGTCTGTTTTGCCCATGATGGTAATTGCTGAGTGATCTCTCTGTCCTTATCTCGACCCACGAGCCTTTCGTAATATTTTCTCTCCCCTGTCCATTTGAGGAGGGGGAGTGATAGAGCGGCTTTGGTGGGCACCTGGCATCCAGCCAGGGTCAACCCACCACACTTGCCAATTACTCTGCTTCCATTGCTGCAACCACCCCCACAGAGCATTGGCCACCATCCAGGAGTCAGTACAGAGATAAAGTATTGGCCATTTTTCTCGTTCAGCAATGTCTAAAGCCAGCTGGATGGCTTTCACCTCTGCAAACTGACTCGATTCACCTTCTCCTTCTGCAGTTTCTGCAACTTGTCGTAGGGGACTCCATACAGCCGCCTTCCACCTCCGATGCTTTCCTACAATGCGACAGGACCCATCAGTGAACAGGGCATATTGCCTCTCATGTTCTGGCAGTTTATTATACATTGGGGCCTCTTCAGCACGCGTTACCTCCTCCTCTGGCGATATTCCAAAATCTTTGCCTTCTGGCCAGTCTGTGATCACTTCCAGAATTCCTGGGCGACTGGGGTTTCCTATTCGACTTCATTGTGTGATCAGTGCAACCCACTTACTCCATGTAGCATCAGTTGCATGATGTGTAGAAGGGACCTTCCCTTTGAACATCCAGCCCAGCACCGGCAGTCGGGGTGCTAAGAGGAGCTGTGTTTCAGTACCAACCACTTCTGAAGCAGCTCGAACTCCTTCATATGCTGCCAATATCTCCTTTTCAGTTGGAGTATAGCGGGCCTCAGATCCCCGATATCCCCGACTCCAAAACCCTAGAGGTCGACCTCGGGTCTCCCCAGGTGCTTTCTGCCAGAGACTCCAGGTAGGGCCATTCTCCCCGGCTGCGGCGTAGAGCACATTTTTAACATCTGGTCCTGCCCGGACTGGCCCAAGGGCTACTGCATGAACTATCTCCCGTTTGATCTGTTCAAAGCCTTGTTGTTGCTCAGGGCCCCATTTAAAATCGTTCTTCTTCCGGGTCACTTGATAGAGAGGGCTTACAATCGGACTCTAATTTGGAATATGCATTCTCCAAAAACCTACAACACCTAAGAAAGCTTATGTTTCCTGTTTACTAGTCGGTGGAGACATAGCTGCTATTTTCTTGATCACATCCATTGGGATGTGACGACGTCCATCTTGCCATTTTATTCCTAAAAACTGAATCTCCTGTGCAGGTCCCTTCCCCTTACTTTGTTTTATGGCAAAACCGGCTTTCAGAAGGATCTGGATTATTTTCTCCCCTTTCTCAAAAACTTCTTCTGCTGTGTTGCCCCATATGATGATGTCATCGATGTATTGTAGGTGTTCTGGAGCTCCACCTTTTTCCAGTGCACTCTGGATTAGTCCATGGCAAATGGTGGGGCTGTGTTTCCACCCCTGGGGCAGTCGATTCCAGGTGTACTGGATGCCCCTCCAAGTGAAAGCAAACTGTGGCCGGCACTCTGCTGCCAAAGGGATTGAGAAAAATGCATTAGCGATATCACTTGTGGCGTACCACTTGGCTGCCTTTGACTCCAGTTCATATTGAAGTTCTAGCATGTCTGGCACAGCAGCACTCAGCGGCGGCGTGACTTTATTCAGGCCACGATAGTCGACTGTTAGTCTCCATTCTCCATTAGACTTTCGCACTGGCCATATGGGGCTGTTAAAGGGTGAGCGAGTCCTGCTGATCACTCCTTGGCTCTCCAGTCGACAAATCAGCCTATGGATGGGAATCAGGGAGTCTCGGTTGGTGCGATATTGCCGCCAGTGCACCCTTGTGGTAGCGATCGGCACCTGTTGCTCTTCGACCCTCAGCAACCCCACAACCGAAGGGTCCTCAGAGAGACCGGGCAAGGTGGACAACTGTTCAATTCCCTCCATCTCCAAGGCAGCTATACCAAAGGCCCACCAATACCCCTTTGGGTCCTTGAAATACCCTCTCCTAAGATAATCTATGCCAAGAATGCATGGGGCCTCTGGGCCAGTCACAATGGGGTGTTTCTGCCACTCATTCCCAGTTAGGCTTACTTCAGCCTCCGATACAGTTAACTGTTGAGATCCCCCTGTCACTCCAGAAATACAAATAGGTTCTGCCCCTTTATAACTTGATGGCATTAGAGTACACTGTGCACCGGTGTCTACTAGAGCTTTATACTCCTGTGGATCTGATGTGCCAGGCCATCGCATCCACACAGTCCAATAAACCCGGTTGTCCCTTTCCTCTGCCTGGCTGGAGGCAGGGCCCCTCTAGTCCCGGTCATAGGATTCTCCACTCACTTTTTGTAAAAATGGATTAGAATTCCTTCTCATAGGATCAGGAGTAAGATCAGCCCTTCCACTCTGTCGGCCACACCACTCCCACTGCCCACCGGAGAGCTGAGCAGCAATTTTCCTGGAAGAACCCTCATGTTTGATTGTTTTTCCTTGCAATTCACGTACCCGTGCATCTAGGGCTGAGGTAGGTTTTCCATCCCACTTCCTTATATCCTCTCCGTGCTCACGCAGGTAGGACCACAGGGTACCCCATGGTATATACCTTCTATCTCCTCTCTCTTGAGCAGAGGGACGCTTATTCCTAATAGCTGAGATATTGGTCCGTGCAGGTGGGAGGCAGAACTTATCCTCAAATCGCTGGAACTCTTGGGACAGTTTCTCAGCTAGTATGTCTGGCAGTTTCTCCACAGCCGTGATGAGGGAGGAAGAGAGACTTTCTTCATGTTGCCGGAGTCAGCCAGCCAATTCATCTACTGTCTTTCCAGTCCATTACTGCCAATGCATTGGCATATGACAATGGTGCACTCCATGTAAACTTCTACCACATGGGTCGTGCACATTGGACTTCATCTGGATCTGTGGGTAACTGAGCATTGTCTGGGTCATAATAAACCATCTCCCGCACAGCTAATTCCCTCAGGTACTGCATACCTCTCTCCATGGTGGTCCACTTGCCTTGTTGACATACAACATCTTCCTTGAAGGGATACCTTGCCCTCACGCCCGATAGAAGTCGCCTCCAGAGGCTGAGGGCTTGTGTCTTTTTTCCAATTGCCTTGTCAATGCCCCCTTCCCTAGAAAGGGATCCCAGCTGCTTGGCTTCCCTACCCTCTAATTCCAAGCTACTGGCCCTGTTATCCCAGCATCGGAGCAGCCAGGTGATAATGTGCTCGCCTGGATGACGACTGAAGTCTTTTCGCATATCTCGCAGCTCACTCGGGGATAGGGATCGGGTGATTATCTCTGGTTCTGCCTCTTCCTCCTGTTCTCGTGACGACCCTGGTTCACCTTCATCCTTCGCTAAGCGAGCTGTCTTTTTGAGTATTTCTTCTTCTGTATAGGGGTGACTGTTACTGGCACAGGTTGGTTCTCTGGTTCAGCTGCAGTGCCTTTCGCGGGGGTTGGAGTAACCGTAGTGCCTGTCGCCAGGGCTGGAGGGGCTGCAGTGCCTGTCATTTTGTTGTCAGATCCAGAGACCTTCTCTTCCCCTTGAGGGTACTGAACAGTGTTGAACAGGGCTCGGTAGGCATGGGCCAGGCCCCAGCACATTGCAGTGATTTGTGTCTCCCTGGAATTGTCGGGGTGACAGCATGCTTTTTCCAAATGTTCTACTAGGTTTTCAGGATCCTGCACTTGTTCAAGGGTGAAGTTCCAAAACACTGGAGGTGCCCACCGTCCTAGGCATTTGCCCATGCTACCCCACACACCCTGCCACTCATAACTCTCCAGCCTTGGGGCAGATCTCTGGGTGATCCTCTTAAATATTTGTTTAACCCTGAACAAGACCTGAACCACATTCAGGAACATGCGAGTTCCTAGCAATAGGACCATGTTAGTTTAGACACTCCAAGGATATTCAAAATTTTCAAAATTCTCAAACACTGCTGTAATTAGCCTGGAGGAGGAGGGGAAGGTGAAGGAAGGTGTCTCCCCCATAGATTGGCTCTCCGAGGAGAAAAGGTAAAGGGTGTAATTATTACTAGTTTCTGCTAGATAGCTCCCGAAGTACGGAGATAACGGCAATGCTGAGTACAAATACCAGATTAGTCCCACGACCGATAATTTTATCGTACCATAAACCAGTGTTACATAGTAAAGCAAAGCGAAAACCTTAATCCACCTCACCTTATGGGTGATAAGCAGCAGCACAGGGACTATATACAGCAAGTGAGGTGATACATAACACAACTCAGAACGAGCACCACAACTCTAAGAGCCAATAACCCAACATTGTGACCAGCGACTATTAAACTAATACAATGAATGCTTATAACAAATTTGTTTTAACATGCTCTGGTCAGATCTGTTGTTATCTCAACCCTTCATGCCCCATGTTGGGTGCCAAAAAGGACTGTCGTGGTTTAACCCCAGTCAGCAGCCAAGCACCACACAGCTGCTCCCTCACTCCCTGCCCCCCCGCTCCCAGTGGGATGGGGAGGAGAATCGGGAAAGAAGGTAGAACTCATGGGTTGAGATAAGAACAGTTTAATAACTAAAGTAAAATATAATACTAACAATAATAATAATAATAGTAATGAAAAGGAATATAACAAAAAACAAAAAAAGAGAGAAAAAAAGAAAAAAAAAAAAGTGATGCACAATGCAATTGCTCACCACCTGCTGACTGATGCCCGAGCAGCAATGTGCCCCTCCTGGCCAACTCCCCCCAGTTTATATACCGGGCATGACGTCATATGGTATGGAATACCCCTTTGGTTAGTTCAGGTCAGCTGCCCAGGCTATGCTCCCTCCCGGCTTCTTGCACACCTGCTTGCTGGCAGAGCATGGGAAACTGAAAAAAATCCTTAACTTAAGTGCTACTTAGCAACAACTAAACATCAGGGTGTTATCAACATTATTCTCACACTAAATCCAAAACCCAGCACTGTACCGGCTACTAAGAAGAGAGTTAACTCTGTCCCAGCTGAAACCAGGACACCTGCTTACATCCATGACAGTTCAGAATGGCACATGCCTTGTATTGGGAACTCTGGGGCTGAGAAAATGAATATGATTCTGAATATCGAAATATAAAGAGCAGAATCCGCTGTTCTATAAGGGTTATATTTTAAATTACCAACCTCTCTTTTTGGTCTCTATGATGGTGCCTATGAACAAACAAAAGCAGGGAATATCTGGACACAATTATCTCTAGATGGGATAAAGTCAGGCTGCAGGATCCTCTACTGATATGGATTTATCATCATGAAAGAAGAGCTTTTTTTGCTCATGCTAGCTGAAGACCAGCTGCATTACAGCACATGGATTCCTGAGTGGTCATGGACAAGTGGAGTGGCTTTTAGAGAATAATTAATTGGCAGATTGTGTTTTGAATATTATTGCAGCTGTTCCTGCTGATTCTGTCAGAGGCCAAACCCTGTTGTGCCAGACACTATTCAAACCTGGAACCAGAAAGCTGGTCCCTGCTTGGTGTTTCTTTCGTAAGCAGGAAACCCTGCCTCCTATTTCAGTTTGGTTGTGACTCTGGTGCTAGGAGCACCATTGCACTTGAGCTTTAAGTGCAGCTGAGTTAGCTAAAACTTCATGGACTAGAAAAAACTTCTGAGGTAATGCTCAGAAAAAAATAGAGAAATGGGAGAGAAGAGAAAGAGAGAGAAAAAATGTGTTAGAGAAAAAAAATGGGTATGATGAAAAGTACTGATCAGAAAGAAGGCAGGGGATCTTGACATAGCATATTTTTCTTTTACCAAGCAATATTTTCCAGTAGTTCTTTGGAAAATGTCATTCTTTGTCCCACCATTTCCTCTTGTCCCTTAAATCTTTATGGATTCCCCAGGCTGCCTTGGCCAACTACTTCTGTTTTCTGGGAGCGATCATTGTTTGGATATATTTTTTGATTACGTGCAGGAGAATGTATCCTCATTGACTAAAAAGACAAATAAATAAAAGAGTGAGAAGCTTGCTTTGCAAAGCAATTAAAGTCTTAATTTTGGAACGTAATTCTGGAAGTAGGTCTGACTTTGTGTGCGCTGGTCTATATGCTCTTTTTATTTCACCATTTGACTAAATGAGGAAAGGATGACTACAGATGTGACATCATACTTAGCAGTAGGACACAACCATTCACTTGGAACAGCATGAGTTGTGCAAAAAGGAAGGACCTGTTTGTAAATAAATTGTGTTTTAGGTATTCCTCAGTTTTAGCAGCAGACTGAGGTGCACTTGAGCGAGATCATTGCGTTGTTCCCCCCCCCCCGGCTTGTAATTCACTCATCAGCAAATAGAAACCAAGTCTCCATTGTTGCAGCACTGCAGATAAATAACTGCTTGGCTACCCATTGCAGAAAATTATGTCCTACACTTTTTGTTGATTTTTATCCCCATAAATTTGACCGACACAGTTGAAGGGGATTCTCTGTTTCTAACAAAAGCCCAAGCATTTGGCAAAAGTGTCCCTTTTAATCAGGTATATTTTTAATCTTGCTACCTTTTTGTTCTCTAAAATTGTTCTTTGTTCATCACTAGTGCTATTATTTGACTGTAGAAATGGCAGGGCTTTCTTTGTTATTTCCTGTGAATGTTTGTATTCTGAGTGCTTGTGTTTCAGATGTATTCAGGGGTTGACTTTGCCTGTTGTGCTTTCAAAATTCAGGAGATTAGCATTCAGCTTTGGCTGCAATTTATACTGTTACCAAAGATCTTCGAACAAACGTGGAATGTAAAAAAGCAGCTTAATACTAATGACATTTCTGGGCCAAATTCAGCTGTGACATAAATGGCAGCACAAGTTACATGCAGGATATATGTTGATCAGAGGCAGAGCAATGAAGCATACATGATTACAACAGGGTAACTTGTATGAGGCTGACTTTCAGTGCATAAAATGAGGGTAACTCGAGCTGGTGGAACGATTGTGTGTACATATATGGTGTGTGAGCGTGTGTGTATCAGGGAAAGTAAAGCTTTATCCCACACTGGCAGTATGAACAAGCCTTAATCTGAATGTATTTGTATTTCATTCCCAGAGTGACGTAAAAGAGTCTTAGGGCCAATCTGCACCGCACAAGGGAGTCAGGTGCAGAGATCTCTGCACTGCCACTGAGCCAGAGAGCTCAAAAAGCAAGCCAGCCCCACTGAGGGGCGGCACAGCACTGGGGGAGCCCATTAGCTCCAGCACCGCCAGGGCTTGGCTGCCTGGTAGAGCTACCACAGGCTGCAGGGGGAGGCTCCAGTGCCACCCACATACCAGTCCTTCCACCACCCGCCTGCAAACAGTCATCCCCTCTTCCTTTTGCCATCATTGCTCCACTATTGTTTCTTTCTTCTAATTTCAAGCTCTAATTATAGTCTTCTGATGCTTATTTCCTATTTTCTCTTCCTGGATTTTTGTAATCCTCCTAACCCATCAGTGCTCCAAGCCTGACCTGGCTGTCTACCCCAGCCGCCCAATGTGCCCAGGGCTTCCCTATTCTGTGCAGTCCTGGCAGGGAGCACGCACAAGGCAGTACCCATTTGGTGGCTCTGACTGGTGACTTACATGGCAGAAGTGGAATGTATGTGTTCTGGACTTGTTAGATGTTGTCTGCTGATATAAAACCTCAGGATCATCTGAGACAATGAAATACATATTTATTTAATTAAAAACAACCCCTCCATTCACTGTAGAGCTTTTGTATTGCTGCCCTGCCAGTGGTTAAGACAGCCACCATGTGAACCTTTGAACTGTGGGGAAACCACAGAAGAGGTTAAGACCAACAGATGTGTTAAATCTCCTTTCTTCAGGTGAAATGAAAGGCACAATTAAATGTCTAGTTGTGAAATAGCTGGAAACAATAGAAGCTGCAGCTGGAGGCATACAGACCTGAGCAAAGTACTGTGCAAGGAAGATTGAGTGAGGCTGTAATGGGATGCGAATTGAAGCTGCTGCTGCTGCTGTAAAAAGTTCCTGCCCCTCCATTCTTCCAGCCTCTTATTCCCACCTTTGCACCTTTCCTCTGTGCCGTGCTGGCATATGTGTTTGCACAACGGCACCGGCAACTGGAACAGGGAATAACCTGACTAAAAGTAACCCAGTATTGCCCCAAATCCATGGCGATATTTCAATTGCATAAAGTCACTGAATAGCCAGTACTGTGAAGCCACAGCTAACAAGCTTCCCTGTCACTAGACTAAAATCCAGGGGAATAAGTAGTTGTTTGACATGCTGTGTGCAGGAGGGAAAGCAAGAAGTAAGAGAGGAATATGACTCTAAGTAGAAGCAAGAGATGGAGGTTTTCAGATGCAGAACTGACTAAGAAAACATAAAGCTGGGGAATTAAACAGCTTTATGCTTCTAAGGTGCATGAGGCAGTGACAACTCACACTCGTGCATGAACACGGTTGCAGCAATGAAATGTCTATTTTGTAGAATACCTTTCCTCAACAACCAGAAACTATTCTGTAAGAACTTGATATTGTCTAACTACTCATGTCCTAATAGTCAGGCTAGGCTACATGTTTTTAGAGCCCACAATCTTCTGATGTGTGTGTTCCCACAGAGGGTCTCCTTAAAGCTAGTATCAGAGTGGAGACCTTTATATGACCCCTATGACATCTGCCTTTATATGACTTGAGAAGTGATCCAGGCCCCAGAATAGAAATGCCTCCAAGACTGTTTCCCTCTGCATGCAGTGCTTAATAGAAGAGTATATTCATTCTGTTTCAGTATAAATTTAAATAATATCAATTTCTTAATGCTAATAAATAAAAAAATAATGAAAAGTAAATATGCATGCTTCAAGAAACATCAGGCAATAAAATCCTAGTATGCCTTACAGATCGTGGGATGAGATAAAGTGAGTGTTATTATGAAATGATCATGAGGGTGATGCTGTTTTCTAAGAAACTGTAGTCTAATTATTGAATGGCATGATCATCTGGCTATTCTTTTTTTTTTAATCATATCCTACTGTGAGTTGTTTTCCATGAGCTTTCTGGAAGACATTTTCCCTTTAATAAAATAAATTCATATTCATTTACCATAATGAAATTCAAAGTAACTTTCAGTTTAGGGTTTTAGCTTCTAATAACAATTTCTTATATAAAGCAGATGCTATTTTAAGTCCCTCTTTCTTGCTCAAGGAAGAGTGTAATGGGCTTTGGTTGGCTATCTATAGCAACCCTAGAATGTTTGACTTTTTTATTTTAGCACACTGCAATGAAAATATTTAATTCATTTATAATATTTAGAATGTTAGCACCAAAGTCCATTTCATAAAATAAATTGTATGTGTTATTTATGGGGAAGACATTTAAGGATTTCAATAATTCTTAAAAATATTTACTTTTTTTCTTCTGACTTTTTGTTTTAAGCTGTGTTTTATAGGTCTTCATTTCTATTTGATGTAGGTTTTGAACTTCAGATTTATGGCTCAACACCTCGCAACAAATTTTGTAAATGTTCTGTGGGGGCTTGATCCTGAAACATAAACACTTCTTCCTATTGAGGCACTGAGGAAAACCAGACCCCCTCATTTATTATGTGATATCCAGAAGGCTAAGGAGATTTTGATCTCCTTTTTCAGGATCATCTTCAGTCAGAAAAATGAAATGTCATCATGCTAAGGTGAATCATAATAAATGTTATGTCTTGGCTGACACTGAAAAATAAATCAAAGAAAGTTGTGAGAAATATTGGTGACTTTTTTTTCCACAGAGATTTGGACCAGCTTTATAAATTAAACAGTATGCGATGACAGCTTAGGGGTGGTAAGTAAACCATTCGGTAGATAATCTCCATAGTAACAAAAAAAGTTTAACCATCTCAAACCAAAATAGCACATCTGGACTTGGCTGTGTCATATGGCAATAGGGAACATTTTCTTATTGTCAAAAGTCACAGCACACAAGAAAACTGTGCACAGTTTAATCCTTGTTAGCAGAAATCGGTGAAGTGCAAGCAATGCATTTGGGAGGATTCTGATCCTATAAATCATTACATATTTGCTCAACTTTATGCTGTGTAAGGGTCCTGTTGTGATCCATCTGCTGTCTGCAACTTTGGAAAAAAGCAGCCTTTTTCCTTAATGAATATGGAGTCCAGTCCTGAAAATTCTTGCTCATGTGGGTAGTCCTAAGTCATGACGACAGAATTTATTTGAGTAATAGCTGAGGCACTGGGTTCCTAATTAGAAGTATTTAGTTTTAATTGCACTAAACTTCAAAGTTGAAGACCTACTTTACAAGAGAAATGCAAAGATGGAATAATTTAATTGGTGTGAGTGCTGTAACTCAGAGATAAAGAGCAAACTGCTGAAGAGAATGCAAAATTTTAAGGACAAGGCTGTGTGACACACTCCATATCTCTGCCTGAGAATAAAAGAGAGCAAGGGCTCCACTTTGCATCTTGTTCAAGCTGCATAAACTCTGGGTCAAGCCTTGCTAAACTGAGTGTGTAGCTGACGGCAGGAGGCATCCACGGGGTGGTTGGCAGGAGCTGCATGGGGTCCAGCTGCTCCCTTACTGCAAAATTCACTTTTGGCTTCACTACATGGTGTTAATTTGCCCTTGTTTAAGGCAGCAAATGCTCAGGGAAGGAAACAGATATAATCTTCATTCTGTCTTTATGGTGAACTTGCCGTTCCAGCCAGATCATTTGCATAGAGGGATGTAGCAATATGTAGGTATGGCACAAATTGTGTTTCTGAGATAAACTGTTTTAGAGAGTTTGTGCTTCCTGAGGCTATTCCTGGACTGGGGCATTTATGTACCTCCTTTTGCTTAGAGCTGAGCTCAAAGGGACACTCTGGGGCTCCAGAGCTGCAAAATCCTCTGTCACTAGCCAGCTCTCTGGGACTGTGTGAGAGCTCTACATTCAGTCTAGATCTCCTGAAGGCAGTCAGCTCTGCATGCTTTTAGCTCTTCCTCATCCTTACCTCGATACAGCTAAAGCTCTAAGACCCAGGAGGTAGCTCAGTCTCCTTGATCAATTCAATCCTTTTCATCTATCGGAGAATGCCAGGACAGCTAAAAGGGGCCAATATGGGTTCCAGTATTGGGACTAGAGAGACCCCTAGATTTATGTCAATAATAGTTATGGATAGCAAAGATCACACAGCCTCACTCATTTCTAGCACCATTTCCTTCCTCATGGGGCTATAACATGGTCTATGTTTCTGTCTTTCTGCACTACCCTCTTCTTCATTAGCTCAACCATTTCCCTTTTAGCCCCAAGACAGGTCCTTGAACATGCCCAGCACCACAAAGTCCTGTGGACTGGGGATGCTCCTGTGTGAATGGGTGCTTTTTCCCCCTCACATGCTTGTAGGAGAGGGAGTCTGCCCATAGCAAAGCCTCCTTGTGCAAAAATCTTTAACCATGGTTCAGACCTCTCTAAAGAAGAGTTCTAGTATGAAGGAAGAATCTTGCCTGTTTCCCTTGAACACTCCAAAAATATTCCCTAATCCTGACCTAAAAGGATGGCTGCAGTTGCAAGCCAGGATTTGCAAAGTCTTGGGACAACAATGTATGTGATAACAAATGATTTGACATAAATCCTTCCAAGACAAAAAAAGCATGCAAAGTAGAGACAGGTTTATAAAGCTGGGTGATGAAGGAAGGTCAGTACCTCTAATCTAAATGCAATAATCCTTGCGTTGCATCACAAGAAGCCTCCTAAGCAACCTTTCCATGGCTCACTGAAATCATACACTTCACAATCTTCCCTTTCATGCTTCCTTTGTTAAATAATTTAGTGAGGATATTTTGGATGAGATTCTTATTGGTACATGTTTATCTTTTAACACAAATGGTTCCCCTGTCTCCTCCCCCCTTCGACTATGTGAGCGTGCTGGGCATTGTGTGTGGTTGGAGTGGAGGGCATTTGGGTAATTACTTTTCATTATTACATTGCACAACATCCTTTACAATTTAAGGTTGCCAGTGCTTCGGCAGCTCTAAGATCCCAACTCAGACTTTAATAATGTGTTGCTAAAAAAGGGGGTTAAATGTTTATACATTACATTTCTGGATGCGGCAAATTTCACTTGTACCTGCCAATGGCTTACTGATAAATATACACTGGTAGAAGTTCAACAGCAGTGGGCCAGTGAGTTAGATAAATACCACATGACACCATAAGCATTAAAGGTTAGTGTTTTCCCAGCTCTCACACTCTGGTAGATATAAACTCTTTTCTTAAAACAGATTAAAAATAAATAAATCCTCTTTGCAAGGTAAAAAAAAATATTAAAATGCACATTCAAACCACAAAATAAATTTCTCTTAAAGTCTATCACAGTCATCTGCTAGGTTTCCTGCCTCTTGGATATTAATTATGATTTACTCAAGATTTGTGGTCAATTTTTAAGTATAAAAGCATCCCATATGACTGGTTGCCAATTCTGAAGTCTAAAGGCCTTGCTTTATATTGCTGTAGTAGAATAGAAAATATAATCAAAGTTTGACCTTCAACTTTAATCCTATAAACAGAGAATTTGCTTACTTTACCTTGGAAACAGATGTGATGCATCACAGTAGCCCATAAATAACATGTCAAACTGTTAGACTGATCAATGAAAATAAGTTATTGAAAAATAATGTGATTGTAAGGTGTCTATGTAAAATAGCTTAGTGTTATTTTAAAATGAGGAGGGCTTTCAGATTGGGGTAAATAATTTTTTTAATGAGGATAGTTACTAGATATTAAATGCAGAAAACATTAAACATATTAGGCCTACACTAGCTATTCTTTTTCAGGAAAAATACCTTAAAGTAAATAAGCATTATGCCTCCAAGAGGAAGAATTGGGCTCCGCTAAGATCAAAACTGCAAATGGCAGGTTACCTAAACTGCCTGTTGCTTATCACTGTGCCTGAAACAAAAACATAGGGTGAACTCTTGTCCACATGGTTCAACTCTTGCCCACAAGAATGGTTCAATCACTGAAAATGTGCATTATAGATCTCAAAGCTGCAAGCAGAAGTTCTGGGATGTGAACTGGATGAACTAAGTCTCCACTTTTTCATTGCAGATACTAACTCTGAAGTCTGACAACAGCAATTTAAATAGGAAGCTGCTAACTGTTTCATGGCTTATGTTTTCAACAGGAATACCCAGATAATGGAGCATTTCACAAAAGCCTTTCAGGTGTCTTCTTGGCTCCAAAAAGTCTGATTTTAAAATTCTTCGACATAGTAGCACAACACTTATTCAAAGAATATGCCTCACACTGAAAAAAAAAAATACATGGGGATATTGAAATGAACTGAATATCAAAATATATAATCTAACTTTGGTGCACATGTATTATTGCAATTTTATTATCCAGTTAACCAAAAAGCTATTTTACTGAACTGGAGCCTGAAGCTGTTTTTAGCCTGCTGTATCAGAATCAGACCTTGTCCAGCACTTAGATCTACCAGCTGGAGAGTTTGTTTGCACTCTTCATGTCAGTAATAGTGGAGATATTTCTCATATCTAAAAATTAGGCCAGTTATTTTGATGCCAAAATATGAATAACATTTTTTAGCCTACTTTATTCAAAAGTTCTTATTTGTACATGATGGAGTCTTTCAGTATAAATAATTAACATATGAATAGACTGTATTGCTGTTCAATGAGACTGGAAGGCAATGGAATAATACCTGATGACAGCTATGTACATTACTTTTTTCCTTTCATTGGTGTCATAAAAATAATTAAAAAATAAATACTTTACCTCATACAGGAAACATTCTGCAGAGATTATGTTGTAAATTATGTAGAGAAAGAATATAATATAAACAATGATGGTTATGAGAATAATTTTCTGACAGAGCAGCTCTTTAGTATTTTTTGCACAAATATGGATTTGTATTTTCATTTGTTAATATAAATGGAACATAGTTGGAGTTAAAAGCATTCTGGATTTGCATCATGATAGATGGAACTCTCTCCTGGCCTTTCCCTTTGTCATTTATACTTTATTTATTTACTTAAACCTCAAACCTGGTGGAAGAAAATGAAGAAATGTCAGGAAACCCATGCAGACTCTATGAATCTCTGCCAATAACAAGCAACCCCAAGAACTAACCTGCTGAAAGCCTCTGCCCCCAGTGAAACACCTTCCTCATCTTTTGCAATGCTTTGCTCCACATGTAGCCTCTGCCTACCTCGGTGCCACGGCCATGGCTCCACCAGTGCGATGAGCTCAGGCCCCAGCACTGGCAGGGGTGAATGGGCTCCCAATGAGCACAGGGTGCTGCTTTAGGAGAGATCCCTTCTCATAGCAATAGCAAAGCCAAGAGGACACCTCTGTAATACTCATTTGCAACACTACTAGAGTGTAGAGGAACAGTATCTAAGGTCCAAGCGTGCAGGACCCTGAAGAGAAAAATCTGTCCGAAGTGACTTGTAGCTCAAGCAGAAAACAAAAGATGGCACAAGGACATGGATGGGGCAGAGCAGAGGAACAGAGGGAGGGTTAGGGGATGGAGTATAGCACCTCTTTAACCGAGGCACCTACCTTTCCATCCAAGCTAGCCAGTCTGCCCTCCCTCCGGAGATGGAGAGTCTGCTGTGAGGTATGACCCATCCGACATGAAGAGGGAGGGTGCCATGGCCCCATGCCATGCACCCCCCAGGCAGCAGCCTGGAGGCCAGGGCAGTCCCACAGAACGGGAGCTTGATTTTCATCATGCCCTTTGGAGGCATTATAGCAAAAGGCCGTTTTAAGGAGAGGTTTGAGGAACAATAATGAAACGGTTTCCAGACTGTTTATGTAAACCTTCCTGCAAACCTGTGAGACAGGAAGAGAGAAAGCACAAAGCTGCCTGCTTGATGATTTAACAAATGGCATTGCCATTCTCAGCTGCCTGGGATCAACACTTCCAGCTCTTATATGTTGGCTGTAAAATGAACTTACTACTGCAGTCAGCATTTACAGACATGCTTCGATATATTGTAATTGAAAGAACCTTTTAAAGAATGATTTCCATAGACAATAAAGCTTACTTTCTATTTCTTTTTTATGGAATATTATTTTAGACAACTGCATGTTAAAAATCATCTTTATATTAAAAAGACATTTTAATGGCATCCTTACTGTAACATCGCTTAAAGCATCTACCACATTATTTTCTAGATTCTACTTTAATATTGTTTCTGGTTTTACAGATTTTTTTTGTGTGTTTGAAGATTTATTTGTGGAAAGAGAGAAACTTCTGATATGAATACTGTAATATCAATTCTTTGATCAGTGCAGGGCAAATTTAAGCAGGTAAACTCCACTTAAGGTAAGGGAGGTCAAAATTGAAATTGCTCACTCTGGGAATGGAGAAGAGATTCCTCCCTTAAAATGTTTTAATTTCCCTAAGAAACCAACCTTTTTTTTAAAAAAAAAGAATACTGAGCACTAAACAACTTTTTGTTGTTGTTATTACTATTCTTCATTTATTAAAAGAAACATCTATTTAAGACAGAATAACAGTATCATGTCATTACTGCTTTCTCTTGCATCTCTCTCTTCTTCTCACCCAAACATATGTTATGGATCAGAAAACTTTTTTTGTCATTTATACTGATAATATAACTAATTCACCCATGCATGCTGTACTGGTCTCATAACACATGCCAGTTTATCTCGCACATTGCTCAACATGTTATGGAAAAAAGAGCCTGAAATATCAGAAAGAAAAATTGAAGAACATATGACTGTGAGCCAAGAGAAGTGGTGCTGAGGTTTATAGATGTAGTTAATACTACTGTGAGCAGTGCTATTGCTGGCAATCCTATCAGTTTAAAAAAAAAAAAAGTCACTGAGTTCCTTGTGTAGGGTTGAGCAACTCACTAAAAATAAATCTGTTCCTTTCTACTGCCATGAAATAGAGGAGAAATATACGCGTTGTAGTTAACAGCAAGGCTGACCTTAGAGATTCTGTTGCCCCGGAGCTGACAAGATTATAGGGAAAGGAGAGTTTATAGCAGAGATTTTAGAAACAAATACTTTAGGATTTCACTCCACATTTGAAAAAAAACCACAGAAAAACATTCTTTGCTTGTTCTTTGGGACATCGTTCACTACTCATATCTTCTCCCATCAAGATTCATCTTTTATAAAATCTCATGCTGTGTTTGTACTGCATTGTTGCCAGCTCTAGCTATTTTACCGCAAAACTTCAAATAACTGATACTGGAGTAAGGTTGCTACCTGAGCATCTCATTTTTCACAAAGAAGCAGCAAAAAATAGGTGCCCGGCCCATGGGTCAGTAGGCAGGATCACTAATCATGCTGACACCAAAAGACAAATAAAGTAATTAATTATTGTTTTTAAAATCTAATGATTATTAATCATCTTTGTGATATTATCCATGCAGATTGTGAATGGGAGATAAAAAGGTACAAAGCAGCCATCTTTTCTCTTTCATCAGAAAGGCAACACATAAAAACCAGGCACAATACTTTAAAGGGGGTGCTAGCGAAACTTCATGTATTTCTACTCTAAAAGTACATTTCTATCATCTTTGAATGTACAATCCAGCTGTGAGATTCCACAGTTGGCTATTTTGAATTGTATTGAACAGTTTCTATATATTTAAAGTCTTGCTTTTAGAAATGAATTAATTAAATTATTTGCACGTTGAATTAAAACTAAATTTATTTGGAAATTCACAACCAAATTGGTATTCAGCAGGTCTCTCTAACCTATACTAGCATGCCTGCAAAAGGAAAATACCTATTTTCTTGATACAGCTGAGTCAGGAGTGTACATAATATATCCTGTAAGTTTTAAGAAACTTTGAGAACTACAGCGTGAAAGGAGATCATAACACATTCATACTCAATGGTGGAAGCAAGATCAAACACTCCATGGAATTTAACAATACATGATATTCCTCTTAAAATTCCTCAATCTGCATCCAGATTTTTGTCATGTTTCAAGCCTTCACTAATGTTACTGTTTTCTGGAAAGTCCAGATTCTTTTAGGCGAAGTGGCAGAATTGGCCTTCAATAATTTGTTTGCTGGAAAATAGTTTGAAAGTATATGAGAGGTAATAAATAAAACTGAAATTTCTTTCCCCTTTTCAGCTTTGCTGTGATATATTTTTGGAAAAGATTTACATTTATGACTAAGGATAGTGTCATCAATAATTGACCCTTCAACAAAATGCATTATGTTATAAAATTAATCACACACCAGATCAGGCTATTCTAATTTTAAGACTGTATCATAAAAACCCCTTTTTACTGAGAGAGATACAATATTCAGCCATGAGAAGTGCCTTTGCATTCACCCTTAAAGAATTAAGTTATTTCAACAAGCCAATATGCAGCTAAAATACTAAAGTTGGAAAACATGTTAAATTTTGTTCCTCTGGTTTCTTTTAATCAAAGGTATAGAGATCAATAAGTTTTGGGGGCTATACCTCAGAATTTTCATGTATTTAAGGTTGACACAATGATATACCTTCTCTAACTCTGAAACTTTCTTGACAGATGAAAAAAAGTAATTGAAATTAAAATAACTGAAATATTTGAAATGGAAAGAATGACATAATTGAACAATTAGCAGGAAGTCATTCTCATTTTCCATTAGTTTGTAGAGAGAGTGCTATCTCCTAAAGTTGACATTATAATTTGCAAATGATTATATATAGTTAATGTTCAAACTTTTTAATGGTAGTATACATTTTACATTTGCAAATATTTTTAATGCAGTTTCATGTCTTTAAAATAATAAAGTAGAAATGGATTATTGCCCTTTTGGCTCTGTAGTAACAAATGACTTTCATCAATACTTTTATATTTCTATGGTTTCAAGCATCAGTGACAACAGGAAACAAATATGTCCTTTTCAATCAACTCTTTAATTGTTTCCTTAATTATAGAAAGAATGAATACACTGATGGCAATATAGAAAACTTTAATATGATGAGTCATTTTAGCTACATGTGAAACTTGGGAAACAACACTTCAATTTGCTGTTGTAGTTCATGAGATAGCACACTTGCTTCTGCAGAAGCTATCTTGCTGATCTCTGAATTCTTTAGCAATTAAAACAGTCAACAAAATAATTAGAAATTAAAAATAATTCAGTATTTTTGTTCTTAGATGATGTGATAGAATTATCCTTATGATTAATTCCATTTTCATATTGCCCTTCATCTGATGAAGTGACAGGAATATTTGAGTAATTTATTTTGCATAAACTCCAATCAGCCTTATGGTAATTATCCATATGGAATTCTTTGTTCGCTTGTTTTAGAAAACGTAAAACTGCTTCTTCTGTAGTAGAGAACTTGACTTGGTTATAGACTGTTATCATGGGAGTTTTTGTCACTATCATGATTTATGTAGGATTGCAACTTAATCATTCTTGTATCGTGATCACTGCTTGGCACTTGTGTACTGGGTACGTATTTCCCAGATCTGCTTCCTATATAGTCCATTATCAAACTGAAGAGAAACATGTGGAATAAAATAATCTTTAAATACCAGATGAAGAGAAATCCTCATTGCAATCCTTTTAGGTAGACTAAAAGAATTCTGAATATACATTTCAGGATTATACTTTTCATTTCATTGGTAGTTTAAGGAATTTCTGTGAAAAGTTTATACTTCCAGGTTCTTGTGTTTTATGGGCACTGTGTAAACAACAACTGTTATTTGAGATCTCAGATGGCTAGATGTCTCAGAGACATTTTTACCTTCAGCAAAATAAGCTTAGATTTACTTCCTTGAAGTGTCTCTGTGGGCATGAATATTTACCATATCTCATTTAATCGTTCTGGCATCTTTACCTTTCACTACTACAGCTACTAAGTTTTAAAGCCTGAGCCTATACACCACACTTACGGAGCTTTTGCAGTAAGATATACACTTGCCCATTTGGCAAGTATTTCTTGTGAACATGGACACTAAATAATTTTTCAGACATTGAATTCCTCTCTTTTCATATCTGACCTTTCCTCATCTGGATTACAAGTTAAATAACAGACTTTTGGGCCAACACTATATTTTAATAAGCAAAACTCAAACAATGCAATGTATTTGCATGAGCTGTTGATACAACATAAAAAGAAAAACCTTTTCCACCAAAGCTAGTTGTCTAGGTTTGTCCTACAGTTAATAAATATAGAGAGAGAGATCCCTAGCAAGATTTATCCCACCTGTCCTAGGGATAGATTGAATTGTTCTGTGAAGGTTTCTTTTTTCCATTGACCGCAGAGGGTGTTAGACAGCTAGTTTAGAGAGGCGTCTCATGTTTGGACAGGTAGACTTAGATATGAGGAATATCAACCTTAGCGTTTTCAACTTAAAATCTAGGCTGTGAACATGGCATAATCAACAATTACATTACTTACTGTAATGCAGCTTCAAAAGCTTAACTGATTGATTCAGCTTCATCCTTACATATGCGATAAATGAATAAGTAAAGGATATTTCCTCTGAGATGGAACATGCTATTTCCCAAGAAAGTGCTTTCTGTTATCATTGATCATGGTGTGTCCAAAGCAATAGTGTGCCAGTCTTCCTTGCGAATGTTTGGTGCTCCTGTAATATAAATATAATTTCATATTAATATATGTTCTGCTGCTCACACAGGTTTATCTTGAAACAATTATTAGATCCGATCAGCTTTTATGATTGCGACTTATGTACTGTCAACGGTATGCTAGTTGCATTGCATTACCAAGGTTTTTGACATTGCAATCCTAAATATTTTACCACTTTTTAGATTCTTTGTAACCATATAGAACTCCTGCCCTAGTATACAAATTCACAAAAGCCAGAAAGGAGACATGAACTGTCAATAGAAAGATCAAGAAGGTATCTGAGTTTGGAGGGGAAAGAGAAAACTTCTGAGGCTTTATGAGCTATGGACTGTCTTTTGGGAAAAGACTACTAAGTCAAAGCGGTCCATCCTCATTTCCGCCTTCCTTCCAAAAAAAACCCAAGCCAAACAAAACCCCTCCCATTGCTGTTTCTGACATTCACCTAAACGACCAACAGGAGAGAACACTGACCTGGAACAGCAGATGGGACCCAGTCAAAAAAAAAGTGTCTTAATTACTGCTTTTGCATACAATCCATGCCTCTATGTGGTTGTGTGGCTGGGAAAGCAACCTCTTTCACTCTTTCTTTTTTAAGCTACTATCTTTTCCCTAAAATAATTAAAGATTTATTGAGAAGGACAATGAGACTTCTTTCCTCCCATCCCAATGTGTTGATATTCAGTACATATCTTGTTTCCTATGGAGGGCAGCATAATCTCTGGGTAAAGAAACTGAATTGCAGATGTGCCCAAAGATCATACATACTATCATCTACATGGTGGTGATTGTGGAAGTATTGCAAGATTGTGCATCTTGGCAAGCACAGTGGTAAATACATTTATTCTCTTATTATTATTAAAGGAGATAATGAAGATGAAATAATAAGGATAGATGCCATAGAAATGCAACGTTACATAAACCATCTCTGTGCTCATCTCTGTAGTCACTAGCTTTATACTGAAATGTGTTACCTATGTATGGGATATAAATAAAAATATCAGATCTTGAAGGGTTACTTCATTAAGCCAAAAAATTAACTTTGCCATAATTCCTATCTTGCTGATGTCCTTCTAACTGACAACAGTGTTTCCCACATTATTTAGGAAGCACCAAGGGCAATATTCAATTTTTGCTCTTCAAAAATTACATATTGTTTTGATGGATGTCTTCTCCTTCCCATATAGATATTCAATCTGTTCAAATCACACTAACCAGAGGAAAGAACTGATTTGCAGTACTCCAAATCATGGACTTTTATTCCAGATATTGCATAGCTTGGGATGGATCTGACCTAAGTCTTCAAGGAAGGCTGCAAGGCCAAGTAGACATTTCCGAACTGTGAGACCAGGATCTGCACCATGCACTGGTTGTCAGGGGGCTACAGGTCCCCCAGCCTCTCCTAGGAAATCAGTTGCCAGCTGGGGTTTGATGTAGTTTACAGCTAGCTCCTATGTTAAATTATAGTTGATGCAAGCTGTAGTGGTTTGTTACTTGGCTGTGACTGGCTTCCAGAGCAACTCCTGAGCAGGAGAAGATGGCACAGTTCCTGCAGTTTCCTACACTGAAAGTCAAATTTTTAGTTTTCATCACTGAACTTCCACTTTTATTCAAGATATTAAATAGATTTGATATTTTTGTCTATACATTTCTTTCTGACTTTGAGGAAAACACACTAAAAAATTTAATGAATTGTCTTATTGCCCAGAAGTAGAAAACCAATAACAGTACATCATACATTTAAAGAGCATTTCATTAAAGATAACATCAGAATATACTGCTAGTTATAGATAATTTAATTGTTATGTATTAAAAACAAGAAATATTTCTAACATTATTTTCAAGCTTTTATATTCTTGAAATTTATTATGTCAGTCGTCAGCTGCTATGACATCACAAGATGAATTCAAAGCAATGGTTACTTTAGTATTTAAAATACTTGGAGTGTGCCAATTATTCAGGCTGCTAAGTGAAAGTAAAAATGTCAGTTTAGCTATCTATAATCCTATGTTTAAAGGTTCATGAATTACACATGGACCAGATAGAAAGAGAGAAACTAGAGTTTGACTAAAAGACATTTTCTGTGCAAAATATGCTGAAACCATATCTTTTAATATATTCTAATGATTAATCAAAGTGATTTAAAACATTTGATTATTTAAGGCCCTGTATTTGAATTTACTTTCAGTGTAAAGCTTTCCTATATTTATTGCGATATGTAAGTAAACAGCGCATGTCTAATGCTTTACAAATATTCATCTGTAAAATGTAAGGATCCAGATCTGCATTTTTTGCTATTTGAACCAAGCTGAGAAATGCAGACACCAAGAACATGTGACTGAGCTCCAACATTTTATCAATTTGCTTTTAAATCCTATGTCATGGTGTTCTCCCTGAATAGCTTAGCTGAATGCTGAAGTACTTCAGAAGTAAGGTTAAGTTTCCTTTTCTGGTTCCAGAAAATGGAGGTAGAAGAAAACAGCCTTGAGAGGAGACTCTTAGTCCAGTAGACCTCTACAGAAAACTATTGCTAGAGGCTAATGAAGAACTAGAGGGCCAAGTGGTACATCCCATTTCTTGTTCAAAGCATCTTTATAAAATAATCAAGAGGCAAGATTGATTCTTTGGGGTTTTATACCCTCCGTGTTACCAATGCCAGTTATAACTATAATTAAGCTTGTACTTATAGTGACAGGAATGAAAAACATTCAGTATATTTAACCATCTTTTTAACTAATTCAGAAAACGTTCAATATCAATTTTCACATTCACTTATAGTTCATATACATCTTAAAAAATGAAGAATGTCCCTTTCCTTGCACAGGTTTGAAAAGCCTTTCCTCTTCATGCCTGCCTTTCTAATGCTTTCTGTTGGAAGTCATAGATTAGCTGTGTTATTTGGCACTGAGCACCTCACATAGGGCACTGTCAACCCAAACCAATGAGCAAACAAATAAGACCTCTGTTTTGCAGCTTTGCAACACCTCTGGAGAGCTTTACTGAAGCAGCATAACTCAAAGTGGATGCAAGAATCCCTCTCTTTCTCTGGATATAAGCAATAGGGTCTAACTCAATTACAGACAAAGCAAATCATGCGTCAGATGTATCAGATATGCAAACTTTAAACTATGAAGGTTTGGTTTAGTTTCTCTTCAGATATATGGATAGTATGTTGACAGATCTGGTTGAGCCTATAAATCTTTAATGGGTGTAATGCATTTGTGAACTGTTTATATTTGTATTTCAATAGTTCAGAATAGAAGCTCCATTATAGAAGGATCACGCTGTCTTTGATTATGAAGGATTAATAACCTGCCTTTGAGATCTTATCTGGTTACAGCAAGTTGTGTTTGGTCTCAGAATGAATTTCTTATTTCTCTTCAAAAACACTGCACTGGTGAAATGCTGCAGAGGCAAGTCACTGGTTCTTAAAGGCTTTGGTTTGAAAAATTCTGATATGTAAGCAACTGCAATCACATCCTTTCACTGATGATGCACAAAATATTGCGACCCACCTGATTTTCAAGTCTTTCAGAACCTGAGGAAAACTGAAAACTGCAGTGGGAGTCATGTATGGAGTGTGAGCAGAAACCAAGAAATATTATTGTACTACTCTGTGTGGGCTTCCAAGTGTCTTTAAAATAAGAAGGACTGATGATGTGTTTAGACTTATAATGCAAATAATAAAGAATACACCTAGTGTTTCCTGGGTGAATATTTACAGTTTTCAGGTGAAAGGGGATCACTGTTCAGGAGATTTCATTGACCGGCAAGATGTCATCCTCCTCTAATTCATATTATTGAGGCTATCAGTGACAATTTTGGAATACTCTCTGATGGTTTCCAAGTCCAGCTCTATTTCTTCAGGCATATTCTGAATCTTCTTTGGAGACAGAACAGGAGGGTATGAGGAGAAGAGTCTTTTCTCAGGTTATTAGTCACACTCAGCTCATTATCTTCTCTGGTTCAAAGTCAGAAATCAGTGTGACTTTTTGTAAGCTAAGATCCTATTATAAAGATTTGACTATATAAAAGAATAAACTTCTGTTGTTCAGGTCTCTCTGCTGTTGATAATCACAATTAAAATGTGATTCATCTATTCAGAATGATTATGCTTAATGATTTGCTTGAAATCACTTTCAAAGATCTTATGAAAAATTAAAATCTCAGTTAAATTCTAAAGTGCATTGATTCTGGCTTACAACGATTTATACTGTATTAATCTATTATAAAAGTGTGTGCTATTCATTCAAACTGTGAACTAGAGTCTCCAGAGTATTACTCTTTAAAATTAGTCATTAAGGACTGGCATCTGAGACAGAGACACATTATTTTCAGTAAGTGTTATTACCATTAGATGATGCTATTAGGTGATGATGAAATAAAGACTTAACTATGATGCCAGCATAACTATAATGTATACTAGGAAGACAGGTTTAGCTTATTCTTAAAACATCAGAAAGTGTAGAATCGTATAAATGCAAATGCACAGGTTAAAACCGGACCATATTTGAAGGCATAGTTATGTTTAAACATGCAAATATCAAGGATTGTACGGAGCAGGCCGATATATTAATCAGTAAATAGATAAGAAATTTGATAATTAAACATTAGAAGTATTGATACAAACATTTGTGAATAAAGGGACCCTGAGGAGAAATGGTCAAAAACATCAGTATACAAGGGCATTACATCATTTATAAGTTTGCAATGTAATATGGTAAGAAGAACCAGAAAAAAGGGCAAATTTCAATTTCTTGGTGTAGAACTGGATCCAAACTTTTCAGAAGGTAGGCGAGGCTTTTTCCCTCCGTATACCAATGTCAGTGCAGTGTTATACTGTAAATGCCATGGAAGGAGATAATAGGACTAGGCAATTCTGATCCAAAAGCCCATGAAGGCCAAGGGAAAGATCTTACAGCTGGCTTCATTGCACTTTTACTGCAGATGTTGCAATCTGATCTGATTATGGTGGCCTGATATAAATCATTGGAATTATGCAATTTTTTTAAAGTATGCACTCAGTCAACTCCATTGAGAATGGTTTCCATCATCATTGCATGATATGTTACTAGGAAATATTGAAAAAAGTAGAAAATGTAGAGAAAGATAAAAAACAGGATGTTGAAGATGTCTTCTGAGATTATGTAATAGTTATTATTATTATTATTGACTAGCAAAAGAGTGAGGATGAACTATAAGTAAACTGCAAACATGAAAACTTTATGAAAAAAGTTTGGAACGCATTATTTAATGGGTAAATAAAAGCAGAACTGAGATGTCTGTACTGAGGAAAGAAAACAAACTTAATTTCAGGAATAGAAAAGAAAATAAAACCTATGGCTATAGTTTTGCAAATGTCTGCCACCTTGAATTTGGCAACAAATCCATGCAATAGGCAGAAATAGACCCCACACTTTATGGTACTGTTTAGTAATTTAATGTTTTTTAACCTAATTCTTTGCCCTTTGCTGCACTTCCCCTTCAATAATATGATGCTACATTCCACAATACATCTTTTTTCACCTCAAATCAAGAGAGAAGTGTCAGATAAGCTTCTAAGAGCAAGTAAGCTAGAAATATAATGACACTAAAGACTGAAAGATATGAAAACATTATGAGTTAATAGAATGGCACCTTTCTGCGTTTAAGCAGAGCTGTAAAAAGTGAAACAATCTGTGTACTGTTCTTGTGTAAATCAAATATCTGAAATTTTAAAATGCATATTTAGGTTTTGGGGTCATCACCGATAGCATGATATTTTATCTGTTTTAGCACAAGTACATAAAAGGACTGTGTTCTGATGAGGTGCTTACTCAGGTCTATGGAAATAATTTTACTGTACTGTATTGTTAGCAAATTTAGTAGGTACAATAATTATGTAAGTATTTAAAGCATACTGATGCACAAAGTTAGATTTGATACATCTTTTGCTTACAGTAGACTTGAAACAAAGTAGTCTGGTGATATATTATTCTGCAGTGATTATTGGTATCTCAAGGTATTATGATAAAACAATGTATTTTATTTTTTAAAAGATAAGGGAACAAACCAACCCAAAATATTTCTATACATAATAGTGCTGTGTAATAATGCCTCCTACTAGGTATAGAAAACCTCATACTTAGTACCAACACAGAAGTCGAGTTTAACTCTTCATTTAAACAGAAGGGAAAAGCACATTAAATTCTTTTCAAGTTTGATGGAAGCTGAGTTAGAAGCGACTTCAAGCCCTAGAGCACTTGCAGGAATGAGTAGAAGGCCACTAATTTAGAGGATTCTTTTGAATATTTTCTTTGTTTTGTTTTTAATCAAGGAATTTAAATCAGGTAAGTATTTCCCACGGTAGCTGTATGAATCTCACTAGTATTTATATTGACCTCTTAATTGTTATAAAAACATGTATTTTGGTACAAATTATCATTAACCTGCAAGCAATAACCTTTTACATGTTTAAAGTGGTTGCAGTGCTTGTTATTATAGCCCACTTTCATTGCTGTTCATTTAGTATGCTGTGTTTTTAACACAAATGTAATCCACTCTGCATTTTCCATTTAAAATGCATAAAGCAAAGTGCATCATAACAGGATGTAACTACATATTAATCAAATTAGCACAACACTTCAAAGTCCCTGGCTTTTTACTAGGCTACTGTTAGATCACAATTCATGAAGGAAAGAAGCAGTGTAATGAAAGGCTTGGCAAGGGAGCTGTTTATTTTCTTTCCAGAAAGATATGTTGTGGGTTAATTTTCATGAAGGGAAAAAATGTGGAGGAAAAGTAACAGTAAGCATTAAGCTAAAGCACAATTAATGGAATTTAAAATACTACTGTGGCTTTGCTATTGACAAACATAAATATAGTAATTAGTTGATGACACAACAGATCTCAAATGACCTATTGTTTAATTATTCAAATGTCATGACCCAAACAAAGAAGAGTCAGATTATTCAATATTCACATTGTGAAACAGGAACAGCTGGGAAGGTTCTTCCCCCATCATATGATTAACACACTACATATCCACAAGACCCTTCAGGTAATACTTTTTCACTACTGTTTCTCAACACTTTCAAGTATATACTATCCATTTTCAGTTTATGATCATTTTAAATTATGTTTTAGAATATGAAGTGAGGCCTTGTGGCATATTGACTCCTACATGGAATAGTCATGATTTAGGAAACCCAATCTAAGATGCTTTCAGTGGAATACAGCAAAGCATCAGGAATGCATAAGGGAATGGTGTCTGCATTGCACTCCTTGCGATGTGAGGGCTTGCAGTAAAATGTGAAAATGTTTTTTCTGCTTGGATGTATACTCTACCATCATTAGAGTTTCAGATGAAATTAAAATGGTTTATGCTAAACTTCTGAATTACCTTTTAAATTTATTGATTTGCATTTGTCTCATTAACCCATTTCCATTTTCTTAATTTATTTTTTTAGGCTGTAGGGTAATTTGGAAATCGGTCTGAAAGTCAATGGTGAAACTCCCGTTGACTTTGACTGCAACAGGACTGAATTAATGTATTCATCCAAGTCTTCCCTAAGGCAGCAATAACTTCCTTGTCTTCCAGCTTCTGTCATCCACTCTTTTGCTACTTATTTGTTTATTTATGCAAACTTTTATGCATGCAAGCTATTAATGTTGTTTTCTAAATCAGTATGTAGTCATTGCACCCACTACTCTCTTCTGTTTATTCCCAGTAGATGAAGGAAATAGCACTCAATCCTCTAGTTTATGTTTTGTGAAACATATAAAAGATCTTTATGGCCATATCTCTGTTTTCATTACTGAAATGCATTAGTAAAAGCAAAGTTTGTATGAGCACCTTTTTTGAGAAGCTGAAAACAACTGAAATTTATCCTATGGAAACCTGCTTTGACATACTTGATTTCACATGCACATAGACCCTTGTTAGAGAAAATAATTGAGAAAATGTTATCTTAAGTTATGATGGTAATGCTTCAAAAAGGAAGATTGAAGGTGACAGGCTAAATCTTTAGGAACCTTTCAATTATGAAAGCAAGCAGTCAGTGAAAATTCAGAAACTGTTCAGAGATTAAAAATATTAAAAATAGAATCTACCTCTAAAAGTACGTTCATCCTTTTATATCTATATTATAGACATAGTACATTGTATTGGGTTTGCGTGGCAAGGTTTTGGTAGCAGGGGGGCTACAGGGGTGGCTTCTGTGAGAAGCTGCTAGAAGCTTCCCCTATGTCTGATACAGTTAATGCCAGCTGGCTCCAAGACGGACCCGCCGCTGGCCGAGGCTGAGCCAATCAGCAACAGTGGTAGTGCCTCTGTGATAACATATTTAAGAAAGGGAAAAGAAGTTACAGGGGAGTTGCAGTTGCAGCCAGAGAGAGCGGAGTGAGAAGATGAGAGAGAAACAACTCTGCAGACACCAAGGTCAGGGAAGAAGGAGGGGGAGGAGGTGCTCCAGGTGCCAGAGCAGAGATTCCCCTGCAGCCCCTGGTGAAGACCATGGTGAGGCAGGCTGTCCCCCTGCAGCCCATGGAGGTCCACGGTGGAGCAGATATATCCACCTGCAGCCCATGGAGGACCCCATGTCAGAGCAGGTGGATGCCCGAAGGAGTCTGTGACCCTGTGGGAAGCCCGCGCTGGAGCAGGCTCCTGGCAGGACCTGTGGACCCGTGGAGAGAGGAGCCCACGCTGGAGCAGGTTTGCTGGCAGGACTTGTGAACCCGTGGGGGACCCACGCTGGAGCAGTCTGTTCCTGAAGGACTGCACCCCGTGGGAGGGACCCATGCTGGAGCAGTTCGTGAAGAACTGTAGCCCATGGGAAGGACTCACGTTGGAGAAGTTCGTGAAGGACTGTCTCCCGTGGGAGGGACCCCACACTGGAGCAGGGGAAGAGTGTGAGGAGTCCTCCCCCTGAGGAGGAAGGAGCAGCAGAAACAACGTGTGATGAACTGACCCAAACCCCCATTCCCCATCCCCCTGCGCCGCTCGAGGGGGGGGAGGAGATAGAGAAAATAAGGAGTAAAGTTAAGCCTGGGAAGAAGGGAGGGGTGGGGGGAAGGTGTTTTTAAGATTTGGTTTTATTTCTCATTATCCTGCTCTGATTTGACTAGTAATAAATTAAATTAATTTTCCCCAAGTCGAGTCTGTTTTGCCCGTGACGGTAATTGGTGAGTGATCTCCCTGTCCTTATCTCGACCCACGAGCCTTTCGTTATATTTTCTCTCCCCTGTCCATTTGGGGAGGGGGAGTGATAGAGCGGCTTTGGTGGGCACCTGGCATCCAGCCAGGGTCAACCCACCACATACATATATAAGAATTTTATATGAATAATAATGTAAATCTGTATTAGTTGTCCTTATATAGGGGATCTGGGCATTAGATAACAGATTTCAAATGGTACTGGAACCATCTGTTGCTTAAAAGCCAATTCAAGACATGTTTTGAGGAAGAAGCTTACTATTTAAATATGTCTTCTAGCTTAGTATTTAAATATGTCTTCTGCCCTCTGTTAAAAAAAAGGGGACTGAACTGGAACCCTAAAGCAACTAGATTAATATTCCTTAATGTTCAATGGTTTAATGTGATATTTTTAACCATTGTAGCTTTAGGATTTTTTTGTTTAGTTTATTTCTATTTCCTGTTTTGGAGAAGCTAGATTACTGACAAAAATCCCATACATATTGACATAGATAAATACAGTCACATTAAAAATAGCTGTTATTACTGATTGCAATCTAAGAACTGCACACATACACACAAAAAAGAAATTTCCTTCGCTTGTAAAAATCTCAACAATTTAAGTCAAATCATACTATGAGATTTCATTGCACCTGAAGAGCTGGCATCTAATAATAATTGGATACACAGTTATTACAGTATTCACATTTAGTTCTGACTCTGCCATGTGCTGGATCAGACATATTTTCTTCTGAAAATTTCCAGCTAGCTTTCAGTTTAAGTTTTAATTTAAATCTACAGGTTAAGTTTTTTGGGGGTTTTTTGTATCATGTCCATCACAATGGGTTCATAGAAACTGCCTTTATAACATTTAATGGTATCATGTTGTCATTGTGAATGACCAGGATGAAATATGGGGCTAAATTTTGACCTTAATCATGCAAAACTCTCACAGAAATGTCTGAATAAGAATCGGCCAATTAAACAAAGAGAAATTTGAGATGGGAAGACCTATAATGTCATTTAGCTATCTCTTTGTATCATTCTCCATGGTATCAGTTTTAAATTATTCAAATCATTCCATCACATCATTAGACAGAGTTTTTTCATATCTGACAGACCTTGTATCTTGATAATATCTCTTTGTTTTAATTATACATTTTCTCAATTTTATCCTTTTACTTCTAGGCTGAATTTTAACTTAATATATCTGTTATCAAAACAGGGAGAGGATCATTTTTTTTTCTGTTACAAACTGTGCATATAATTCAAACACAGAAGACTAAGCAATAATGACTTGCAGGACATTTTGGAGATATGTGTTCAGTATGGCAGCCCTGCGAGGAAGAAAAAGCAATTCTGAATATCTGGTTTCTTCCTAAAAATTTAGATACTAAAAATCCAGTGAACTTTCAGAGAAATAAACTGTTTATGGGAAGGCAAATACAGTACTGTGAAATTTCTCCTAGAGGGAAATCCAGTGGTGGTTTCTGTAATGGGGACAGAGGAATTATACTTCTGTGCCTTTCTCAAGGAGAAGGGGGACTATCCAGTCACTGCTTCAAGAAAAGGTGAAATTGTGGTGCACGACTATAAAATTAAAGCTTTGGTGGAGAGCACATTTCATACTTTGTCTAGGGCATCAGATTGCCTGAACTGGGCTCTTTTGGAGCATTGAAGTTCCCTCTATACCACCACAACAAGGACAGAAAACGTGAAGTTACTGAACTGCTCTAGATATAAGGGAGCTCTAGATGTGAGGGTGCAGAAGGATGTCAAAGATAACTCCTGTACTGGCAGGGAAAGAATACTGTTTTTAAAGGTATTTGTCTCTCATATCACCGCTTAGGCAGCGCAGGTCAGAAGACTGTAAGTACAGCACCTCAGGGAGAATTATATTGTTTTAATGGAAGGTAGAAACATTTTTTTAAATGAATTAAAAAAGAGAGGGAGAATTGTGCTGGTAATGAACAGAGTGCTTTTTAGAGGAAAGACCATCTGGTGATGAAAAGGATGGTATTGTATTTTACTTATATAGTTCTCCTTTAGAAATATGACCACAGGAACTCTTCCAAAAACAAGAAGCTGATGATGTGGTGAGAGTTCAGGTATCTCTCTGAGAAAAGCTCTCATGTCTAGGAAGAGACTTCTTTAGATACTTCTGATAAAATGAATCTTTCAAACTCTTGAAATTCATTCATCTTGAATTGGATGATCCATTTTGTCAAAGATTTTATAGGAATTTTAAACAATATTTAAGACTGAAACACAATTTTGTTTTTATATCTATTTTCAGTTCCCTCTTAATTAATTTCATTCCTCTCTGAAATAAAGTAATCTTGGGTTAAATTCTTCAGCCTTTGTTTATGCATAGAAAGAAACTATCCCATGTTTCAGAAAGATTTTTATTTTTTATTCATTTCCTCATAGGCTAAAAGCAAGCAACCTCATCCCACCCCAGAGGTGATTTTCAAAAGCATGAATAGCTAGCTCCATAACTTGGATCGGGTCTTAGGTACAAATTTATTTGGTTTACATATTCTGTTCAGTGTTCTGTTAAAAAATAGCTCAAAAAATTATTTCATGAATAAGAGTAGAACTTTCAGGATTTTTCTTTATCATTACTTAGGATATGGGATACATATGTCATAAATTGCACTATTTATTTTTACACTACAAACCACTCAAGTTCAAGTATTATAGATAAGAATAAATAAACTAATTTAAAATAAAATCCCATGTGTCACTGAAAAGTTTTTGTTACCCTAGACTTGGAACAACTATATTTCAAATATAATACAAACAATATTCTTGTTCAATTCTTCTTCAGTCTTTAGATTTGTAGATCTCCATAAAATCAAGCCAAATCTAATGTTTATATTTCTAAACATATGAAAGGGGTTGCAGTTCAACTACATTTTTTAATATTTACTATCATTAAGGTTATTTTCTCAAGATATAAGCTGAAAAGGATACAGTCATGATTCAGCTCCAAAATTAATGTACATTTCTCTGTCAATATTTCAACACTTCAGTCACGTTGTTATGCTAAACTTTTAAGAGATTTAATCTAAAGCTGTAACTTTATCACATTCTGTTGTTAACACACTTAATTGTTACTTCTTCTGTAGCCAACTATCCAGAATGTGAGATTTTCAATACATGCTTGCATAAAAGTGCACAAATGAAAATGTCATGAAAATGTCAAAATGGCACTTGTTTTATTAAATGTAAAGCTTTTCTCAAGGGAATCATCTGTCCTTTTGACACGTCCTTCTGTTTCTGTGTATGGTATGAAAGTGCTACAAGGATCCATTAAAACAGAGCATACAGTTTTTTAGAGTTTGGTGAATACAGAGATAGAAAACCTCCTATTATACCCAGTTTGACATTTCAAGGTTTACTGAATAGCAAATGTTCTTATCTGTTTTGTGATAGCTGAAAAGCAAATTCTGATTTACTTGGTCTGAATCTGAACTTTTAGTTATAAAATAACTGGAAGATAAAATGCAGTCATGTACTGAAGCCTTTGTTCAACAAAGCCAAAAAGGCTTTGTTAAAGAAGTATTTCCCAAATATCTTTCATTAAAACAAAACAACCTTTCAGTGAAGAAACTTTTCCTTTTCAAACTTTATTAGCACTTTTTGCATCACGATTTACTATTTTAAAAATTTTATCACCCAAAATGTCAATTTATGTCAAATGATGCTAGGGCATCCAATCATTACAAAGTTTTGCTTTTAGCCCTATCTGTATCTAATGTTTATCTTTTGGTATCTGTCTGTTGGCTTCTTGTCTTCCAACCAACACATGCTGCCATCCATATGTAGTAGCTAGTTGGTGGCCCTGAAGATTTACTAAATGTGGTTGCTGTTCTTCACTTTGTCATTCTCCCTTGGGCTGTGATATGTCAGGTACCTGAGACCCATCTAAACAATTTGCTGTTCATGGCTGGGGGGAGGCTTTGAAAAAAATTCCCTGTACTCTTTTTTCCTCTTTTTCCACAGTGTATAATGAGGTGTTCGCTATCTTTTACTTGCATTCAGTCCTGCTAGAGCAGGACAGTACTGGTAATATAACTAGAAGCCTTACTTGTGAGATTACAAACCCAATTCCCAGAGCAGAAGGCTTAGATAACATCTGGTGTCCATCCAAAATGAGATGAATCTACTAAACTTTTGGATAGTTTTGTTCATTGTGAATATAAATGTGCTGTAGTCAGCCAGCTAATATCCTACTTAAAGTTTACTTAACAAAAAAGGCTTTAATTATATACAGCTGTGTACCATTAATATTCTTGGACAGAGCTTTCTGCATACAGGAAGATATAAAGTAAATGAACAAGACATGACCTAAGACAATACGTAACTGTTTCCTTAGTTCCAAAAATGCATTTATTGATTTTGTTTTCACCATGGTCATAATAATACAAACATTTGTCAGCTGCATCCTTTAGCACTCAGCCCATGCAGAGCTATTAAAAGTTACCCTTATAGATTCCACCACAAATAAAATATTGTTGTAGTATATACCATTACATCCCTTGTTCAAATATACAAATAAATATAATCTTCACAGAATAGTGTTAGCAGTGTTAGGATACTTCAGTTGCTATTGGTAACAATAGGGATGATAATATTTTCAGGATGAATTATGTATTAATTGTTTTGGTGAAAAAATGAAGATTAACTTTATTTATGGCTGGGTTTCTCTAAAAGGGTTACAAGGATTGCTCTTTTATTGTGCGCGCCAGGTTTTCAAATCAATATTTATACATTTTCCCCAATACTAATGCAACCCTATCCATTTGTTAAAATAAACAATAAAACCTGACCTATTTACAGTGCTCTATGTATGTTATACCAGCTACTCTATAAACATCACTGTAGAGAACTGACACTATGGATTCAGCAGCATAATTTATCAAATATGCTATCTGAAAACGAAAGGCCCTGTTCTATGGTCCTTTCATGTATGTAACTCCCTGAAGTGATGTGGAGGTCTGCATGAGAATGGATTACAGGACTGTATGGGATAATTGCTGTCCACAGAAACTTAGAAACTTATTGGAAACTTGAAAGTCCAGAGTTAGGTTCAAGGATCAGGCCAGATTCTCTGCTAATGTCCAGAAAAAGTAGCCCTTTTGAATCCAAATTTATACCTTCTGAAGATGTAATTAATGCCTGTGAGAATATATCTCAATTCTAAATTGCTAGATTTCTTAATACTCTTCTCATCACTCCTCAACTTTGACCCAACAGAATCACTGTCTACTGCTACTGGCTCATTCATCTTTAAATCTTTTCTTCGATCTTCTTTTCTTTTTAAAACCAAGACTGCTGACAACTGCACTGAGTGTTAGCTGAGTGAGTAGCCTTAATTTATCTTATTAGAATCTGAGCCCCAACCACCAACCTCATTTCACCTCAGACCTTTTCCCCACATTTATTAAAAATTACTTATGTCCCTCTCAGACAATTTGCACAGAAAAGATATGTCAAGTGCATAAGTGTGACGGATCCTATATTCAGTACACCCATATCACAAATTTCACTATCTCATAATATTAAAAATTAATCTTAAATATATAATGATAAAAGTGCTTATGTTATAAGTAAGAACAAACTGTAAGTAGCTGTACTGGGAAATTCCATTTTGCACAATGTGAGAATATGCAGGCATATAACAGTGAGATTAACTGATTCTTCTGTCACGTTTTGGTGCAAAGTAAGAGCAATTGCACTGACCACAACTAAATTTAGAGCAGATTTTGATTGATATATTTGAAATTATAGACTCAAGGCTTGAAAAATTAATTTCCAGGACCAGAGATAACTTTGGAAATATGTACATATGTGTCTCATAGGCCATGTATTTAGTATCTCCTTATCCTTAAAGGAAGTTTAAATACTTAGTTTAAAAAATTCAGCTGTTGATTCTTACACCAGTAAAACATATACAGTCATATTCTTCTCTGTTGAAGTTAATGGGAGTCTCACTTCAACATGGAGTCTTGACCTATATTCTGCAGGGATTTTCTCTAAGGAAGGTAAAACTGGCAACTGAAACATACTGGCAAAAATCCATAAGCAGAGGTTTAAAGTCAAAAGACATCATTATGATAACCAAGACTGAGCTTCATCCCACCTAACTTTAGTTGCTGCAAATTGGTCTAAGCTAGTTCTCCAGCTTTCTTCTATAGTCACCACAGAAATCAGTATGCCTGGACAGACGTTCATCTTTCATAACATCAGTGTCAAAGACACATGGGATAGATTGCCCTTTGGATGCTTGAGTCTCCCCATTGACTATCAAAGAGCACAAACAGATGTTTTATACTGGTTATATTAGTTTAAGATCACTGAAATTAGTTGATTAATCCAGCCCTGACCCTGACCTCTTGAATATTAAAAGCTCTGGAGCTTTACACACTTATTCTTCCAATAGAGGGATTTATTCTTTTACTGAGGGAGCACTAACCAGTAACGTATGATTGAACTAAAGATGACTTTTCAAACATACAATATTTCCATTATAAAACTCCAAGCCTATAAATAAAGACTTGACTGATCTCATCTAAGGACCAGGTGTAGCTCTTAGGTGGACATGCAGAGCTCCCTACAAGCCCAAAATAAGCTGGCTGCTCTACCTGAGGAATGACACAAGCCCCCAGTCCTGCAACAGCACCATCATTTATGGACTAAACTAGTAGCAGACCTGCATGGGCAGATGCAAGATAGGACTGACGTTGAAGGAGTAGATGTTTGAAGATGTTAAACACTTCCATTCCTTTGATAAACGATAGCCACTGATAAGGATTTAATGAAAACCAAATGGTTTTGATATGTACATGGACACAGTTTCCATTATAAGTGAATAAAAAATTATTTGTTTGCTTTTGCTTCTTGAATATCGAATATGGTCCTTAACAAAAGACTGCTATCCTCAGACATAACTACTTTTATTGCTAGTATTTAGGGAATACAAGGAGAATAAACAACAAAAAGAAGTTTTAAGAGTCCCTTTAATTCTCATTGCTCTTGTTGTATTTACTTTTTTTTAAAAGATAGCATTCAATCTTCTGGCTAAAGTTAAATTTAAAGATGCATTTAAGATTAGTTTTTAGGAAAGTAAAGTGCTTAACTTGTTTGAATGAATTGCTGATAAAAATCCCTTCAATGTCACTTAGTATGTACTCTAAACACTTGATGGGCAGGAGAAGATACAAGTGCTCCCTCACTATACCAAGAGGCTGGATGCGCTCTGATGTTGCTGTCCCACATGCTACAGTTGACAAGATCCCTGTATTTTCTGTTTTGTAAGTGGAGCACTCACACTTATCATTGCAGGAGCTGTCACTGTTACTTTTTCCCATATCATATTTAAGGAGACTGCTTAAGATATCCTCTTCCTTCCCCAATTTAAATGTGGAATTAAACATGGTTATTTGTATTCATGATTGAAATAGAGGAAATAGAGAAAGATAAAATGATTTGTAATGTTTGCTGCTGGAACCTCTTTGTGATGTGCTGTGCAGTAACACCACCATCAGGTTTTATATACTTATATATAAAACATATATATATGCCATTAGCCAAATTTGGAACAGACCATTTCTTTCCATAATCAAAAAAAACTGAGAAAAAATATATACATGAAAACTGGAAGAAAAGAATCACAAAAGTATCCAGCAGCCTTTACACTTTTGATGATGTGGATTCTCTAGCTATAGAAAATGGAATTATACTTAGCTAGTTAAGAAATATTTAATAATATCATTCTCAGAAATTTTTCTGAGAAACAACCGAACAAGGGTAAATGAAAGGGTAGGACTGTCTATATTGTTCAGGACTTTCTATTACGCTTACAGTCCTTGCTGGTCTATTCCAACCATTTGAATTAACACAGAAATACAGATGTGTCTAGGCAAATGAAATTAAGTATAAAACAATCTAGAAATTAAATACTCTGTCTCTTACTGTTCCTCTAAAGACCATTATAAAACACGCTTGTCTGAAATGTTATTTAGCCATATGAAATACTTTTGTATCAATGGAATTACTCAAAAATTAGAAAGCTGACAAATCATTTTGTGTAAGTTTAGAGAATTCATTATTTTTTGCTTTATCTGATCAATTTTGTGAAAAATTTGACTATATGAATAGTTTGGGTTTGGTCATTATTCAGTATTCCAGCCTTTCTTTGAGGTTTTTTTTGCACTTTTTATTTTCCTTGTCTTTCTCTTTTTTTCCCTCTGTTTTTGAAGTGTTTTTTATTTCTTTAATATGTTTTGTCACTGAGAAAATGGAAAGTCTTTGTTTCTTGAAAAGCTAGAAGGGTCATAATAATGTAAAACTAAAAGTAAATTTTTCTAAAAATTTGAAAATCTCAGAAATTTAAAATTTTGGTACAAAAGTCTATTTTTAATATCTCATTCATTTTTCTCTTCAGTTTGTGGACAAGATTTTTCATAAGTATTTTGACACCATATCAGAATTAATATCTAAAAGTATTAAGAAAAAAAATTCCTTGGTCAATTATTTTGTGTGTGAATTGCATCTCATTGTTTACACATATAAATGTAAAGATGATACCTGTAACTGAAAACAGGAAATAATTTACTGTAAATTAACTTAAAATTAGCATTGACTTTGTTTTAGATCTCAAAACAGGCAGTTTAAAAATTTATTCAGTTTCCCTCTACAGATATGAAAGGCCACACAATCTACCTTATGCACAGATAAGAAAGTGCATGAAGCCAAGCACAGGTGGGTTTTACACTGGAGAGAACCAAAGGGAAACCAGCACATGTCTCCACATGCTGCCCCTTCGCGAGACTTGGGCCATGCCACCTCTGTTGGTACCGAAATGCTGGCAGGCATGCAGCCACAGCTGTGCCCATCATGAGCTCTCCCAGTGCAATTCAAGGGATTTGAAGTTAATGTTGACTTGGCATTAACTGTACAGCTATCTAAAATCCCACAACTTTGGAAAGGGAATGCATCATCTAGGATGACTGACTGTAACTATTCCCCATTTGCCTCTCCACCTTCTTCTGCAGCAGATTGCTAACCCTTGTGGTGGTAGGAAGGAGCAGGTGGCAGCTATCTAATGCCTTGCTATGAAGTCACATGGACGCATTTCTCCTGCATGCAGACACCCCAGGGTCTTCTGTCTTTAACACAGGCCCATCTGCTGCTCTCCACTGCACATGCTGGAGACGATACTAGCGCTTAAAGAAATGGGCAGTAAAAGCATGACACACATACCTGGGACCAAAACATCAGCCGACATAAACCATAGGTTTATGGTTAGACTTGATCTTAAGAGTCTTTTCCAACCTAAATGATTCTATGATTCTATCTCAAGTTGCACCAGGGGAGATTTAGATCGGATATTAGGAAAAATTTCTTCACTGAAAGGGTTATCAAGCACTGGAACAGGCTGCCCAGGGAAGTGGTTGAGTCACCATCTCTGGAGGTATTTAAAAGACGTGTAGATGTGGCGCTTAGGGACATGGTTTAGTGGTGGACTTGGTAGTGTTGGGTTTATGGTTGGACTCGATGATCTTAAGGGTCTTTTCGAACCTAAATGATTCTATGATTCTATGATTCATTTGAAGCTAAGGGGACTGTGCTCTTTCTCAACATTTTAGGGTCTGTCCCAGATTATGAACACAGTTTTAAACTATGCTAGAAATGGAAGGGGTTTTTAAAATTATTTAATTGATGTTTTGATGGTTTTCTTGGAGATGCATTGTACGTGCAAGTGCTATGCTGTACCACTGAACTCACTACACTCTCTCTGAGGCTTCAGTTTCTTGCTCAAATTCAAGTATAAACTCTCTATTTCTCTCCTTCTGTACATGACTAAACCAAAATAGACTAATGAAATGGAAGTGAAATCTGCCAGGTATGCTTCAAATGTAGTGCTATAAATATAGAAAGACTGCACTTCAGCTAATATATTACAGTGCTACTTTGATTTAGATCTGTTTAGGCTTAAATAATTCAAGACAGAAAAAAAGACCAGTATTTAAGTTAGCTCCTCTAATCTTCCAGGTCATGATCCTGCACTGGTGAAGTTGAATACTGATTTTAGCTGGCAATGGGTCTGGCCTCCAGAAAACAAGCTTGTTGTGAAGACTTCATCTCCTTAACTATCTCCATGACATCCAAAGAATGGATCTGTGGGAAGAACAACAGGCTCTTTGCCACTTGTGAAAAGGCAAAAGACAATGTGTGTGTGTGTTTGTACATGAATGTGAAAGTGCCAAATCCAATACAATTTCAGCAGATAGAAATGAGATCTGTCTACTTTCTTGACTTTTTTAATAACACTAAGCTGAGCCAATGACACTCCTCTAGAAGTTCCGAAGGTCATAAACTCACCCTTGATATCATCTGTCATCCAGAAGAAAATGTGAAACAAACATTAACATGTATTAACTATTAGGTTTTCCATAATAGGAAACTTCTTGAGCTGATCTGTTGGTATCTATGCTTTTGATTAATATTTTTCCATTTCTTACATCTAGGCATTTATTACATTTGAGTTTAAATTTCTTTCTTTCTTTCTTTCTTTCTTCTTTTTCCATTGGAGGAATAATTTCCGTTCTTTTCAAATCTCCTAGGAAATTTTTCAGCTATGTAAAGTTATAACAAGATGTGACATCCAGTCCTAGCTAATCAGTGTTCAACACAGACCCACTACTGCAGCACAGGGGGTGGCACTTTCAATTTGCTCGTGACATTGACCAGGTTTTTAAGGAACAGTGAGTGAAGGGAGAAAATAGCATAGAAATGCTTAAATTTTTATAGAAAAGGTATAACTTTGTAAGAAAGCACTATCATAAGTTCCAAAGAAGTATATCTTAATGATACACTTAGAGTAAATCATTTGCCTTGAGAGACAGGAGGTCTCTGGTGACCTGTATGGCAGCCACAAGAGACTACCAGACTAGCTACTTTCAGCTAAATGTACTCTCATATTAATATTTTAAAATGCCATAATGCCTCTCTGAAAACCTCAGAGGACAGATACATCAATTTGCAAGGTCTTCACTCCAGGAAATAGAAACAGGGATAATCTGCCATTAAAAGAAATAGTTCATTATGTCTGCTTCTTGGGAGCACATAAACTATGTCCCTCACATACTTATGTTGCAAATCCTCACTTTAATGTGAAGGATGCCCCAGAGCTTTATTGTCCCACTGTTTATTAGTACAAAAAGGTTTGTTGTGGTATGAAATCTTGATCTTGTTGCAGTAATCAATCAGCTTCAAAAGGTCTCTTCCCCGAGCCAGAATCATTACAAATAAATCAATTAAACATAAAATTTCTATTTTCAGGAAAATACAGAAAACCAGCAGTGCATCATAGTTAGAGAAAGGAATTTTACTAGGTTGAGGCTTCTAATACAAGATCCCTTTTCCTTTATTTTATGGCAAAGTGTGAGAGATTTATTTCTTATTCCACTTAAATCCAGAGTATTCCTCTTTTAAATGTCTATTTCAACATGAGAAATTTATATATTTATGAGAAAAATAAAGACTAATACTTAACACTTCTCTAGCTGTAGAAAGGAATAAGAAATTAATTTGCATCATTTTGGTCATTAAGGACACAAAATCAGAGAGGAATAGATTCACAACTGCTGCAAAATGGAATGAGTAAAACCAATTTTTATTTTACTGGTTTATCTGCCAGGGAAGGTACCAGATATTAGGACATATATGGATTTTTTTTCCTTGAGAACTTCTGCCTTATATGCCTGTTTAAATACGTTCCTGAGATTTCCCATAATATTAAACAAATGTCAACAATGACACCAATGCAATAAACTATTCTGTTCTATTCTATTCACCAGTTTAATAATATATTCACCTTTCTTCAGTGAGTAAACTGGCTACTCACTATAATGTTTTGTTTAGCTGGATTTTAATTTATTTTCTGGGAGAGTAATGCATGTGTGGCTCTTTAAAAAACACATACACACTGCTTATGTTTATTTTGTCAATGACATGTCAAAGAAGGAGCCTTTTTGTCTTGATATGGGAGGTGATGTTCTGATGCTGAGATCTGTGATGATCTTGTTTCAAATGTATATGATCATATACCGAGTGCTTATTGCAAAAGATTTCTGACATATATTCTACATGTCAGTGTTCCGGGGAAAAAAAAAGATGGTTTTAAGTGAAATAGAGCTGCTGCCTTTAAACCCCTGCTTCTGCTGTGCAGGTTGGAAGCTATGTTGGAAAGGAGGCAGAGAAATACGGCAGAGAAAGGATCATCTTTGAGGGAAACACTCCTCTGGATAACTACAGCCAGTTGCTATTTCTGGCACATAGCTGTATGTGGATGAAGCAGGCACATGGTCATATATGGCTGCTGGGCATAGTCTTGCTTTTCTGTGTACATAACCTCAGATTTTCTAGGTAGAGCCTCAGGTCTGATTTATAACAATGACGAGGGATTACAACAGAACTGAAAACCAAACAGTGCTCCAAGAACCAGGCTGAAGGCTTGCTGAATCGATCATTTTTGTTTGATTTCTATTGCAGATTAAACTCAATTTTGACAATTTTCTCCATGAACAAAATCAAAACAAATATTTTGGTTTGGATCAGCTCAAACAAAATTGGCATGTTTATTTACTGAACTGATGCCAAACTTTTTGTTCCAATAAACCAGCCATCTGCATTTTTGTCTGAGTACATAGTGTTGAGGAAATTGTAGCCTGAGTTTACAGGCTGAGTTCCTTGAAAAGTTACATCTTCCATTGAAAAAAGCAGTTTTCTCCTGAATAATGATGCATTATCAGCTCACATCACTGCTGGTGCATCATAGGAGACAACTTTTGACTTGATGGCAAAAGGGACAAACTGATTCAAATGCAACGTTCATTCATCACACTTAACAGGGGTCCTTAGTTTTGAACAATAATCACCCTTACCTTCCAAAGGTCATTTTTAAGCCTACATAAATCGGAATCATTTTCTAGTGGTGTTCACATCTCTCCATCGGCTATAGATGGAGATCAGGATGTGTAGGTTATTCAGTCCAACTGCTCAGTTAATTCCTAGTGTTATGTGGAATGAATCAGGATTGGAGAAACAGATACTTAATTTTTTACTTTGTCTCCAGTCAAGGTAATCTCCAGCTGAATTGCATTCTGCCTGTAACAAAATAAAAACTCAGGTCTCCAATATCATCTGGATGGTCAGGCACGGAGAACATCTATTCAAACTCAGTCTGTGACATTCTTACCTTTTTATCCTACACACACATATTTCAGACAGAGAACAGCTGATCCACTCTGAGTAAATTCTGAAATCATATATACTTGGGGGGAGGGAGAAAAACTATTTAGGTTGTGTAACTATAATCTTGCAAATATATACTACTGCCTGTATGGAAAAAAAATCCTATATGGAAAGCAAAAAACATATTTCTCTTCTCCTGTAGTCCTGATGGAGAATTATCAGAGAAAATCAGTATATTTCTAGTGATGGAGCTCATCATCCCTGCAGAATTTAGTATCGTTATGGAGAACCATAGCAGTGCAAGCTACTGGTCTTGCACTCTCTTGGTCTCTTGCACTCTCTACTGGTCTCTTGCACTTCTCCTCTCCATCTCATGGAGAGGAGAAATTCCTAGAGCCAGCAAATGATGTCCGAATAGATGAATTTCTATTTCCAGTGGAATATTGTTCCAGTTTACATGTTGGAACAAGATCTCCAGAGTGGCTGGGGAACCTCCATCCTTGGAGTTTTCAAGACCAGACTAGACAAAGCCCTAAACAACCTAGTCTAAATTCAGTATTGACCCCACTTTAGGCAGGAGGTGGGACCAGACGTCCTCCCAAGGTCCCTTCTAGCCAGAAAGTTTCAGTGATTTTACAGTTCTAGCACCTGCCCCAAAAGAAACCCCACAAAGACATTCAGAGGTATTCCAGGAATCCTACATGAAGTACCTGCCTGAATTTCTTCTTTTTAGGCTTCTGTTTTGCTGTTCCTGGCAAGACAATACAGTCTACTGGAATAAAAAGATTTCTATGAATTAGCACAATCAATCATCAATTAATTAATCAATTGTGGTGGGTTAACCTTGGCTGGACACCAGGTGCCCACCAAGCCGCTCTATCACTCCCCCTCCTCAAATGGACAGGGGAGAGAAAATATAATGAAAGGCTCATGGGTCAAGATAAGGATAGGGAGAGATCACTCACCGATTACCGTCATGGGCAAAACAGACTCAACTTGGGGAAATTAGTTTAATTTATTACCAATCAAGTCAGAGTAGGATAACGAGAAATAAAACCAAATCTTAAAACACCTTCCCCCCACCCCTCCCTTCTTCCCAGGCTTAACTTCACTTTCTCACTTCTCTACCTCCTCCCCCTGAGCAGCACAGGGGGATGGGGAATAGAGGTTGCAGTCAGTTCATCACACGTTGTCTCTGCCACTCCTTCCTCCTCACACTCTTCCCCTGCTCCAGCATGGGGTCCCTCCCATGGGAGACAGTCCTTCACGAACTTCTCCAACGTGAGTCCTTCCCATGGGCTGCAGTTCTTCACGAACTGCTCCAGCATGGGTCCCATCCACGGGGTGCAGTCCTTCAGGAACAGACTGCTCCAGTGTGGATCCTCTGTGGGGTCACAGGTCCTGCCAGGAGCCTGCTCCAGCATGGGCTCTCCACGGGGTCATAGCTTCCTTCAGGCACATCCACCTGCTCCGGCGTGGGGTCCTCCACGGGCTGCAGGTGGATATCTGCTCCACCGTGGACCTCCATGGGCTGCAGGGGGACAGCCTGCCTCACCATGGTCTTCACCATGGGCTGCAGGGGAATCTCTGCTCCAGTGCCTGGAGCACCTCCTCCCCCTCCTTCTTCACTGACCTTGGGGTCTGCAGAGTTGTTCCTCTCACATATTCTCACTCCGCTTTCCTGGCTGCTGTTGCGCAGCAACTTCTTTTCCCTTTCTTAAATATGTTATCACACAGGCGCTACCACCATCACTGATTGGCTCAGCTTTGGCCAGCGGCAGGTCCATCTTGGAGCCAGCTGGCATTGGCTCTATTAGACATGGGGGAAGCTTCTGGCATCTTCTCACAGAAGCCACCCCTGTAGCCCCCCCGCTACCAAAACCTTGCCACGCAAACCCAATACATCAGTTCTGCAATGATGAAGAATAGAAACAAAGATGAGGCAATATTTGTGCAAAACATATGTGCCATGTAAAGAGCAAAAAATATTTAATCTTACAGCTACCACCATTTATCAGTTTATCTAGTCATATAGCCATGATTGCAATGCTTGTAAAATGACACTGCTGTAAATAGCTGGCCCCAGAGGGCTTTCTAGGCTAGTGACGCCAAAGAATTAACTTGCACTGAGATATGAAATTAAGGTTTTGTTCCAAGGCAAAAGGAGAATAGAAGATCATATTGGTAAATCTGTGTGAAAGGAACCAGCATCAGCAAAACTATCTTCCTTTTTGAAAAACAAAACCAGCTAAAACTCTTCAGTGATATCCACTGGTTCCTTGATACATAATACACTGTGCATATGGTGAAATGTCAAAGTGCTCTTCCAGACCCACAAAAGAAACAAAGGTACAGAAAACTTAATATAATGCTAACACTTCCAGAGAGGTGGCACTAATTCTGTCACTCTATTCAGAGAAAAGTATGAAGCATTCAACTACATTTTCTTTTGAGTTACCAGATGGTCCTTCTAAGAGAGAAAAAATATCCTCTATGAATTCGTAGTGTACTTGCTCTATTTGCTTACCTCTCTGAGATAAGGTTGCATCAGAACCTCTAATTGTTATAAACCACCTGCTCTGATAATAAACAAAACAAGTTAGGGATAGAAAGAAAATAGTCTTGTGATCATGTTAGAAGACTTGTTGAACATGCCTTATCTGAATGCTTGAAAGACTTCCACAGATTTATCAGCTTTGGAATGTCGGATCTTCTGACCCCATCACTACAAAAAATCATCTCTATGCAACCAAGTGATAACAGAGCATTTTATTAATGAATACAAGATACCTTTTACCTTTCAGGGCCAGGTATTTTATTTATTAATAGGGAACATTTTATTTGCACCCATAGACTGTACTTAACCGTAATTTTGCTTAAGCTAAGAAGTGTAGTATATTTACAAGCTGGGAACTCCTATTTCCAGAGGTCTGAAGTATATACCTTGTTCATGTGTCTATGAACTAAGATCCATATTTCTAAAATAAATGCTTATTTCTTAAAGATTATTTTGACATTGCTGATGAAGAATTGCTGATCTTCTCAGAACACTTCAAGAACTGCCTAGTAGATGAATGTTAATTTAGACAAATTAGAAGTGGAAATTATTGCCTTCACTACTTGTCATGGCAAAATCTCTATGTTTTGATGTTTTCAGATCCAGAAGATGTGACTTTCTGCTAGGTATACTTCCATCAGACACAATTTAATTCTGGATCATTGAATGGTAGAACATTAGATTAAATAATGTTTTTGCTCCTTCAGGTCTTGCCTGTGAAGATAGTATCTCTCTAACTTTGCTGCATACATTTTACCACTTTTGATGATATGGATTTTAAGTGCATTAGAGTCAGGGGAAAACCTTCGATTGATTTCTGAAGCTTTTAAATCAACCTCGATCCAATTATTAGTAAAACAAAACATGCTTTGCTTAGAAATAGTGGGAAATAAATTTCACAAGTACTGTTACTATGACATTCTTCCTGTGGGTCTTGTAGTTCAGTCATGTACCCCAATATCTTACTGCATGCCAGAGAGCCTTTAATTTCATCAACAGTCATTTAAAGACATTTCTGCCTTTTGTCTATTAACTCTGGTACCGCTTTCCCTACACTTGGCCCATGCACCTCAAAGAAGCACTCACTCTCTTAGAGTGGATGATAGGCAGAGGAGCTAGGGCACTTGTTATGGTGTCTCAGGTGTTCCAGCACCTGAATTTGCTGCACTTAAGTCAAGGAATGCTTGCTGGTAACTGTTACTCAGTTACCTTGAATTCCAGTTAACTTAACAAAAGCTGAGCGCATAAAACTATTCATTTGTCATATTCAGAATGACAAATTTAAATTTTTTTAATAAAAGACATAAGTGAAGGTAAAGGGAAATTGTACATAATTTACACAAAGATTAGATCAGAAGGTCCCTTTTTCCATCAGTCAGCTGACTTGCTGTTTTCTTTCTGACAAGCCTGGCAACAACCTTTGCATGGCGCTCCTGTCTTAGCAAAGTGTCTTAGAAGAGCATCATAGCCAAAGATGCTCTTACAGCCAAACTCTTTTTTCAGATTTTCTAGGAGATCTAAGGCCTGTTTAATCTTTCTTTCTGAATCTTCCTCTAAATTCACTCTTTTATTAGGAGATTGGCTGTTAATTAGCATAAAGGTTCTTTCCTTTCCATATTTATGTAGATCTCTCCCACACACACACTATTGCACTTAACCAGTTAGTAAACAACTCTCTTTTTAAACAAAGTGTAAAACTCCCCCCATCTGTGCTGTCAATTTGACATTCTTCAGCTTAGCATATGGCAGTCACTATTTATATATACCTGTTACAATAATCTGTACATTAAAATGATGCATGATTGAAACCTCTAAACAGGCTAATTTAATATAGTTTATTATTTGCTGCTGACTGAGACCATACCTGTTGGCAGACAAACACTTTGGGGTGACAACTGGATTGTCATGGTTGATCCCCAAACTATCTTCAGAAATATAGCCGGACCATGTTCTTTTAAACATGGTAATCAACTTAGGCTTTTTACTAATATGTTACTAATGCCTTAATACAGTAAGACTCTTCAGTTGCAGACAACAAAATACAGCAATTTGTTATCTGAGAAGTTGTCCTGGTTTCGGCTAGGACAGAGTTAATTTTCTTCCTAGTAGCTGGTATAGTGCTGTGTTTTGGATTTAGTAGGAAAATAACGTTGATAACACACTGATGTTTTCAGTTGTTGCTAAGTAGTGTTTATCCTAAGTCAAGGATTTTTCAGCTTCTTGTGCCCAGCCAGCAAGAAGGCTGGAGGGGCACAAGAAGCTGGGAGGGGACACCGCCAGGACAGCTGACCCAAACTGGCCAAAGAGCTATTCCATACCATATGACATCATGCCCAGTATATAAACTGGGGGAGCTGGCTGGGAGGGGGATCGCGGCTCGGGAACTAACTGGGCATCGGTCAACGAGTGGTGAGCAATTGCATTGTGCACCACTTGCTTTGTATAGTTTAATTCTTTTAGTATTACTATTGTCATATTATTATTATCATTATCATTGTTTTCCATTCCTTTCTGTCCTATTAAACTGTCTTTATCTCAACTCACGAGGTTTTTTTTTCCTGATTCTCTCCCCCATCCCAGGGGTGGGGGGCAGTGAGCGAGCGGCTGCGTGGTGCTTAGCTGCCGGCTGGGGTTAAACCACGACAGTCCTTTTTGGCGCCCAACGTGGGGCTCGATGGGTTGAGATAACGACAAATCTGACTGGAATGTGTTAGAACAAATTTGTTATAAACATACATTATATTAGTTCAATAGTCACTGGTCACGATGTTGATGTATTTGCTCTCAAAGTTGGTGCACTTGTTCTTAAAGGTGCATTATGTAATGCCTTACTTGCAGTATATGCTCCCTGTTGTGCTGTTTATCACCCGTGGGAACTGGGCCAGAGTTATCATGTTGTTGTACTTTGTAACACTGGCTTATGATACGATAGAATTGCTGGTCATGAAACTGATCTGGTATTTGTACTCAGCATTGCTGTCAACTCCGTACTTTGGGAGCCATCTATCAGAAACTATTAATAATTACACCTTGTACCTTTTCTCATCGGAGAGCCAATCCACGAGGGAGACACATTTCTTCAGCTTCCCCTTCTCCTCCAGGCAAATTACAGTAGCTCTTGAGAACTTTGAATATCCTTGGGATGTTCAAACCAGCATGTTCCTATTGCTATGTCTCCTGAATGTGTTCCAGGCCTTGTTTAAGGTTAAACAACTGTTTAAGAATACCTTTTGGAAATCTGCCCCGAGGCTGGATAGTCATGGGTGGCATGGCATGTGGGAGAATATGGGCAGGTATCTAGAGAACTTCTCACCTCCAATGGTTTGGAACTTCACTCCCGAACAACTACAGGACCCTGATGAAGTGATAGACTATCTGAAAGGAAAATGCTGTGGCGATTCCAAAGAGGCACAACTTATCGCACTGTGCTGGGCCCTGGCCAGTATCTACCAAACACTGCTCGATACTGTGCAGCACCCTCAGGGGGAAGGGAGGGAAAACAGACCGACAGATACTGCGGCTACTCCGACCCCTGCAACAGACACAGCGGCTACTGCAACCCCAGCGACAGGCAAGGCGGCTACTCCAGCCCCCACAACAGACACGGTGGCTACTTCAACCCCCACAACAGGCACTGTGGCTACTCCGACCCCTGCGACAGGAGCTGCGGCTACTCCGACCCCTGTGACAGGCGCTGCGGCTGAACCAGAGAACCAACCTGTGCCAGTATCAGTCGCCCCTATACAGAAGAAGAAATATACAAAAAAATCAGTTTGTTTAGCAAAGGATGAAGATGAACCAGGGTCATCACGAGAACAGGAGGAAGAGGCAGAACCAGAAGTAATCACCCGATCCCTATCCCCGAGTGAGCTGCGGGATATGCGAAAAGATTTCAGCCGTCGTCCAGGTGAGCACATTATCACCTGGCTGCTCCGATGCTGGGACAATGGGGCTAGTAGCCTGGAATTAGAGGGTAAGGAAGCCAAGCAGCTGGGATCACTTGCTAGGGAAGGTGGCATTGATAAGGCGATTGGAAAAGGGACACAAGCCCTCAGCCTCTGGAGGCGACTCCTGTCAAGTGTGAAGGAAAGGTATCCCTTCAAGGAAGATGTTATATGTCAACCAGGCAAGTGGACCACCATGTCCTGGTTTCGGCTGGGACAGAGTTAATTTTCTTCTTAGTAGCTGGTACAGTGCTGTGTTTTGGATTTAGTGTGAGAATGATGTTGATAACACTCCGATGTTTTAGTTGTTGCTAAGTAGCGCTTATCTTAAGCCAAGGACTTTTCAGTTTCCCATGCTCTGCCAGCAAGCAGGTGTGCAAGAAGCTGGGAGGGAGCAGAGCCGGGGCAGCTGACCTGAACTAGCCAAAGGGGTATTCTATACTATGGAACGTCATGCCCAGTATATAAACAGGGGGGAGTTGGCCGGGCGGCGCGGATCGTGGCTCGGGAACTAACTGGGCATCGGTCAGCGGGTGGTGAGCAATTGCATTGTGCACCACTGGTGGGTTTTTTTTGTTTGTTTGGTTTTTTTTCCCTTCCTCCCCCTCCTTTTTTGTTGTATATCTTTTCATTAGTATTATTATTATTATATTTCATTATTACTATTGTTAGTATTATATTTTACTTTAGTTATTAAACTGTTCTTATCTCAACCCACGAGTTTTACTTTTTTTTTTCCCTCTTTCCTCCTCCTCACCCCACTGGGAGGGGGAAGGGGGAAGCGGCTGCGTGGTGCTTAGTTGCTGGCTGGGGTTAAACCACGACAACCACCATGGAAAGAGGTATTCAGTACCTGAGGGAATTAGCCATGCTAGAGATGATTTATTATGACCCGGACAGTTTACAATTACCCAGAGATCCAGGCGAAGTTCAATGCACACGACCCATGTGGCGGAAGTTTGTACGGAGCGCACCATCATCGTATGCCAACCCATTGGCAGTACTAACTTGGAAAGACAAAGAGGCACCGACAGTGGATGAAATGGCTCGCCAACTCCGGCAATACGAGGAAAATCTCTCTTCATCCCTACGAGCCTGCATCTCGGCTGTGGAAAAACTGTCCGAAGAGTCCGAAGAACTGATCAAACTGATCGAAAAGTCCTACTCCCCACCTGTACAGACCAATATCTCAGCTATTAGGAGTGAGCATTCCTCTGCTCAAGAGAGAGAATATAGAAGGTACACACCACGGGGTACCCTGTGGTTTTACCTGCATGACCACGGAGAGGACATGAGGAAGTGGGATAGAAAACCTACCTCGGTCCTAGATGCACGGGTACGTGAATTGAAAGGAAAAACAACCAGAAAAGGGGATTCTTCCAGGAAAAATGCCGCTCCGGTTTCCAGACAAAGTAGAAGGGCTTCTGACCCTCTTGAAGGGACCTCTAAGTCATTTTTACAAGAAATGAGTAACAAATACTCTGACCAGGATTAGAGGGGCCCTGCCTCCAGCCAGGTGGAGGAAAGGGACAACCGGGTTTATTGGACTGTGTGGATTCGATGGCCTGGCACATCACACCCACAGGAGTATAAAGCTCTAGTGGATACCGGTGCACAGTGTACCCTAATGCCATCAAGTTATAAAGGGGCAGAACCCATCTGTATCTCTGGTGTGACAGGGGGATCTCAACAGCTAACTGTATCGGAGGCTGAAATAAGCCTAACTGGGAATGAGTGGCAGAAACACCCCATTGTGACTGGCCCAGAGGCCCCATGCATTCTTGGCATAGATTATCTTAGGAGAGGGTATTTCAAGGACCCAAAGGGGTATCGGTGGGCCTTTGGTATAGCTGCCTTGGAGACGGAGGGAATTGAACAGTTGTCCACCTTGCCCGGACTCTCTGAGGACCCTTCGGTTGTGGGGTTGCTGAGGGTCGAAGAGCAACAGGTGCCGATCGCTACCACAAGGGTGCACTGGCGGCAATATCACACCAACCGAGACTCCCTGATTCCCATCCATACGCTGATTCATCGACTGGAGAGCCAAGGACTGATCAGCAGGACTCGCTCGCCCTTTAACAGCCCCATATGGCCAGTGTGAAAGTCTAATGGAGAATGGAGACTAACAGTAGACTATCGTGGCTTGAATGAAGTCACACCACCGCTGAGTGCTGCTGTGCCAGACATGCTAGAACTTCAATATGAACTGGAGTCAAAGGCAACCAAGTGGTACACCACAAGTGATACCACTAATGCATTTTTCTCAATCCCTTTGGCAGCAGAGTGCCGGCCACAGTTTGCTTTCACTTGGAGGGGCATCCAGTACACCTGGAATCGACTGCCCCAGGGGTGGAAACACAGCCCCACCATTTGCCATGGACTAATCCAGAGTGCACTAGAAAAAGGTGAAGCTCCAGAACACCTGCAATACATTGATGACATCATCGTATGGGGCAACACAGCAGAAGAAGTTTTTGAGAAAGGGGAGAAAATAATCCAAATCCTTCTGAAAGCCAGTTTCACCATAAAACAGAGTAAGGTGAAGGGACCCGCACAGGAGATCCAGTTTTTAGGAATAAAATGGCAAGATGGACGTTGTCACATCCCAATGGATGTGATCAACAAAATAGCAGCTATTTCTCCACTGACTAGTAAACAGGAAACACAAGCTTTCTTAGGTGTTGTAGGTTTTTGGAGAATGCATATTCCAAATTAGAGTCTGATTGTAAGCCCTCTCTATCAAGGGACCCGGAAGAAGAATGATTTTAAATGGGGCCCTGAGCAACAACAAGCCTTTGAACAGATTAAACGGGAGATAGTTCATGCAGTAGCCCTTGGGCCGGTCCGGGCAGGACCAGATGTTAAAAATGTGCTCTACACCGCAGCCGGGGAGAATGGCCCTACCTGGAGCCTCTGGCAGAAAGCATCTGGGGAGACCCGAGGTCGACCTCTAGGGTTTTGGAGTCAGGGATATCGAGGATCTGAGGCCCACTATACTCCAACTGAAAAGGAGATATTGGCAGCATATGAAGGAGTTTGAGCTGCTTCAGAAGTGGTTGGTACTGAAACACAGCTCCTCTTAGCACCCCGACTGCCGGTGCTGGGCTGGATGTTCAAAGGGAAGGTCCCTTCTACACATCATGCAACTGATGCTACATGGAGTAAGTGGGTTGCACTAATCACACAATGAAGTCGACTAGGAAACCCCAGTCGCCCAGGAATTCTGGAAGTGATCACAGACTGGCCAGAAGGCAAAGATTTTGGAATATCACCAGAGGAGGAGGTGACGTGTGCTGAAGAGGCCCCACTGTATAATAAACTGCCAGAAAATGAGAGGCAATATGCCCTGTTCACTGATGGGTCCTGTCGCATTGTAGGAAAGCATCGGAGGTGGAAGGCGGCTGTATGGAGTCCTGTACGACAAGTTGCAGAAACTGCGGAAGGAGAAGGTGAATCGAGTCAGTTTGCAGAGGTGAAAGCCATCCAGCTGGCTTTAGACATTGCTGAATGAGAAAAATGGCCAATACTTTTTCTCTATAGTGACTCATGGATGGTGGCCAATGCTCTGTGGGGGTGGTTGCAGCAATGGAAGCGGAGTAAGTGGCAACGCAGAGGTAAACCCATCTGGGCTGCCTGGCTAGAGAACTTGGTTGTGAAAGTATGTCATGTAGATGCCCATGTACCCAAGAGTCGGGCCACTGAAGAACATCAAAACAATCAACAGATAGACAAGGCTGCTAGGAATGAAGTGGCTCAGGTGGATCTAGATTGGCAACATAAGGGTGAATTATTCATGGCTCGGTGGGCCCATGACACCTCAGGTCATCAGGGAAGAGATGCAACATATAGATGGGCTCGTGATCGAGGGGTGGACCTGACCATGGACACTATCGCACAGGTCATCCATGAATGTGAAACATGCGCTGCAATTAAGCAAGCCAAGCGGTTAAAGCCTCTTTGGTATGGGGGACGATGGCTGAAATACAAATATGGGGAGGCCTGGCAGATTGACTATATCACACTCCCACAAACCCGCCAAGGCAAGCGCCATGTGCTTACAATGGTGGAAGCAACCACCGGCTGGCTGGAAACATATCCCGTGCCCCACGCCACTGCCCGGAACACTATCCTGGGCCTTGAAAAGCAAATCTTATGGCGACACGGTACCCCAGAAAGAACTGAGTCAGACAAAGGGACTCATTTCCGGAACAATCTCATAGACACCTGGGCCAAAGAGCACGGCATTGAGTGGGTGTATCACATCCCCTATCATGCACCAGCCTCTGGGAAAATCGAGCGATACAATGGATTGTTAAAGACTACATTGAGAGCAATGGGTGGTGGGACCTTCAAACATTGGGATACACATTTAGCAAAGGCCACCTGGTTAGTCAACACTAGAGGATCTGCCAATCAAGCTGGCCCTGCCCAATCAGAACTTTTACGTACTGTAGAAGGGGATAAAGTCCCTGTAGTGCACATAAAAAATATGCTAGGGAAGACAGTCTGGGTTACTCCTGCCTCAGGCAAAGGCAAACCCATTCGTGGGATTGCTTTTGCTCAAGGGCCTGGGTGCACTTGGTGGGTGATGCGGAAGGATGGGGAAGTCCGATGTGTGCCTCAAGGGGATTTGATTTTAGGTGAGAACAGCCAGTGAATTAAACTGTATTATGTTAATTGCTATATAACCCTGCCATTGTATGTCATCATTACTATAGTTGTTATATGCTATATCAACAGTATTACAATAAGAATTATCTAGATTAATAAAGAATGAACTTTGATAAAACCAAGCGAAGTGCAGTAGTGATGGAACCAGGACTGACTGCAGCATGCAACAATCCAACACTACACACCATCCTCCTGCTGCACCCAATGTCATCTGCCCGCTGTACTGCACCAAAGCCGGATCCTGCTCTGCCGACTGAGCGGACTTCACACCATCCCTCCTGCCCAGACAGACTGTTATGGTAGATGGAGCTCAAAGTCATGGACTGAATGAACTCAACGAACATTTTAAATGGACATGTTAAAGGCTTATACATTAAGGGAATGATATCTGTGTGTATATGTATCAAAAGACAGCAAAAGTGGTGGTGATTAATTGAAAATGCATTGGAAAGTGTGGGACCTGGACATGATGTAGATGGTATAGAATAACCGCCGAGCCCCACGTCGTGGTTTAACCCCAGCCGGCAGCTAAGCACCATGCAGCCGCTCGCTCACTGCCCCCCCACCCCTGGGATGGGGGAGAGAATCAGGAAAAAAAAAACCTCGTGAGTTGAGATAAAGACAGTTTAATAGGACAGAAAGGAATGAAAAACAATGATAATGATAAGAATAATATGACAATAGTAATACTAAAAGAATTAAACTATACAAAGCAAGTGGTGCACAATGCAATTGCTCACCACTCGTTGACCGATGCCAGTTAGTTCCCGAGCCGCGATCCCCCTCCCAGCCAGCTCCCCAGTTTATATACTGGGCATGATGTCATATGGTATGGAATATCCCTTTGGCCAGTTTGGGTCAGCTGTCCTGGCTGTGTCCCTCCCAGCTTCTTGTGCCCCTCCAGCCTTCTTGCTGGCTGGCACGAGAAGCTGAAAAATCCTTGACTTAGGATAAACACTACTTAGCAACAACTGAAAACATCAGTGTGTTATCAACGTTATTTTCCTACTAAATCCAAAACACAGCACTATACCAGCTCCTAGGAAGAAAATTAACTCTGTCCTAGCCGAAACCAGGACAGAAGTTAATTAGAAAGTTTGATTCTTTAGACATTATCTGGAGTAAATAGATGCACAACAGGAAAGATCACTAAGGGCCACATTGCTGTGAAACTATATTCTTATGGAATAAAGAGTACTTAGTGTCTGTAAAAATGTCAACATCTGGTGCACAACATGAAGTGGAAAAGGTGGATCATTTGACACTGTATTGTGAACTGCCCTGGCAGGCTTTGGAAAAATAATAGAGATGTTTCTAAAATGACTTGTGGCAAGGAGCCAAACACTGACGTTTTTCACACAGCTGGACCTACCACTTAACCCAATGAATTCCTGTATGAATTTCAGTACAGGGCATGAATCTATTTGTTTATTTTATATTCATTTTAATAATCTGGTTGACTTTGTACTTTGAATAAAATCTATTTGATTCTCTGAAAAGCTAAGCTTGATACAGGCACATTATGAAGTTTGGTAGTATTCAATGCTGTCTTCATTTTGCTGCATATAATGGTCCTATTCTTCACTGTTCGTGAATTATGTAGGTCAGTACATACTCATGCAAGGAAAACCTTTGTAGCACCCCACACAATCATGTATTTTGTATATGTATTGACGTACATTATTGTGATCCTCTCAGAAATATTTCGGGGAAATACTAGAATGTTAATATGAATATTTTTGTTTGTCTCCATCTGTAATGTCAAGTGAATTAGTTGTCATGAATGCAACTGTGCAGAGATCAAGAAGGAGAAAAATAAAAAATGGAGAAAGATTTTAAAGTGGATGCTTGGCTAAAATTAGCTTTGCTATACATAAAACATACTGCTGTGTTATGGTTTGATTTTGCAGGTCTACAGGTTTATATACTTGAGGCCAAGAATATTGTTCATTGTAAAGATATAAATGTAAAGGTTATCAGAAATTTCCCTGTGCAATGGTTAATTAAATAAAGGAGATTCACTGACACTCTGCCCTCATCATGGGTTCACTGATTTTTTTCCAAATCTCAAGCATGGTTCTCAAGCAACATTACTGGTAGTCCAGTTCAGACTAAGAATCCAGCATTTCTGGGATCTGGGATGTTAAAGCATTGCTGCCACTGAGACTGAGCTGGGGATCAATTACTCTCAGGGCTAGGAAAACTTTTTGGATCATAATTGCTATTTGCTTATGTTTCCAAATTTCAAATTTTGTGGAATTTTGCTGGTTTCACTTCATATCATAACTCATAAGCCCTAAAAAATCGCCTAGCTACTGGTCTTTTTGATTGTCTCTGAAATGTTAGTCTCTCAAGTGAATTAATGGAAGAGATGGGTTAGTATTTCTTTGATAATTTTTTTATTAATTAGGGAATAAAAGAGAAAATTTCATAGCTAGATGTGGTGGGTTGACCCTGGCTGGATGCCAGGTGCCCACCAAAGCCGCTCTATCACTCCCCCTCCCCAAATGGACAGGGGAGAGAAAATATAACGAAAGGCTCGTGGGTCGAGATAAGGACAGGGAGATCACTCAGCAATTACCGTCACGGGCAAAACAGACTCGACTTGGGGAAAATTAATTTAATTTATTACTAGTCAAATCAGAGCAGGATAATGAGAAATAAAACCAAATCTTAAAACACCTTCCCCCCCACCCCTCCCTTCTTCCAGGCTTGACTTTACTCCTGATTTTCTCTACCTCCTCCCCCGAGCGGTGCAGGGGGATGGGGAATGGGGGTTTGGGTCAGTTCATCACATGTTGTTTCTGCCGCTCCTTCCTCCTCAGGGGGAGGAGGACTCACACTCTTCCCCTGCTCCAGCGTGGGGTCCCTCCCGTGGGAGACAGTCCTCCACAAACTTCTCCAATGTGAGTCCTTCCCATGGGCTACAGTTCTTCATGAACTGCTCCAGCATGGGTCCCATCCATGGGGTGCAGTCCTTCAGGAACAGACTGCTCCAGCGTGGGTCCCCCACGGGGTCACAAGTCCTGCCAGCAAACCTGCTCCAGCATGGGCTCCTCTCTCCACAGGGCCATGGGTCCACAGGTCCTGCCAGGAGCCTGCTCCAGCGCGGGCTTCCCACGGGGTCACAGCGTCCTTCAGGCATCCACCTGCTCCAGCGTGGGGTCCTCCATGGGCTGCAGGTGGATATATCTGCTCCACCGTGGACCTCCATGGGCTGCAGGGGGACAGCCTGCCTCACCATGGTCTTCACCAGGGGCTGCAGGGGAATCTCTCTGCTCCGACGCCTGGAGCACCTCCTCCCCCTCCTTCTTCCCTGACCTTGGGGTCTGCAGAGTTGTTCCTCTCACATCTTCTCACTCCTCTCTCTCTGGCTGCAACTGCAACTCCCCTGTAACTTCTTTTGCCTTTCTTAAATATGTTATCCCAGAGGCGCTACCACTGTTGCTGATTGGCTCGGCCTTGGCCAGCGGCGGGTCCATCTTGGAACCCGCTGGCATTGACTTTATCGGACATGGGGGAAGCTTCTAGCAGCTTCTCACAGAAGCCACCCCTGTAGCCCCCCCGCTACCAAAATCTTGCCACACAAACCCAATACACTAGAGAAAGGGATAGACATTGATTTCTTAATTTTTCAAATTGGTTCAAAGAAATCAGGAATCTTCTGAAGCTGTTCAGGACATGCATAATTTTAGAGGCAGTTCTTGAAGCAACATACCATAGTGACAATGAGAAGGATAAAAGTATCTTTTATTACTTCAAGACATAGATAATATAGATGATGCGTTCTTGCATCAACAGATCTAAAACAGCATTTAGTGCATATGCTAATATATTTTTTAAACATTTGGTTTGACATATTTTAGCATTTATCAGGAAGAATTTTTTCAAAGTTTTGAAATCCTACAAATCAGTGCTTTAGAGACAGAGCTCTAAAAACAGACCTGTGATACATTTACACACAAGAAAAAAGTGGAGGGGGGCTGGGGATTGTTTGGTTGTTTAATCTGACACCACTAAACATGGAAACCATAAGTATTCAAGTTTATCCTGGTTAGCATGATTCATGCAAGAAAGATTTCCTGGCTGATTGTGACCACCAGAACACACTTTCTGATGCCATTATCAGCTATCAGTCATTATCATCTTTCAAGTCATTATGTACAGTTAAATAGAGACACAGTCCATCATCTGAATCCACAGTCCAGAGAACTTTGGAAATCTCATTTTTTACCAATCATTTTAACAAAGAAATAGATCACCCTTTCAGTCTGTTGCCTTAAATTCACTCTTAACACCAATAAAAAAATGTGCTGAACTATTTACTTACAACCCGAAATAGATGACCCACTTACTTACCATCTTGAGACAAACACAGGTGGCAGAAGAAGAAAACCACATTCATTTGCTTATGCAAAACCTAGAGGGTTCATCTGCCTTCCTACTCTTCTCTCCTTCTCTCTACTTATCTACATAAAAGAAGTGGTTTTTAGACATAAAACCATACAAACAATGTGAAAACCTTAGACTCTGAACCTTATAGTTCATTTAGATATGCAGATTGTCAATCATAATTTATACACAAGTGAATGGAGTGAATACCTGCATTTCTTTACTGATTCTTCTTTGAG